>NW_027069991.1:0-46403 GCF_002906115.3 Quercus suber
AGAATTCACCTTTCTTGCTTCCAATTCATATTATTTGATCATCTAAGAGGTGTAGCTGAGAGGGATGTTTAGGATGATGTCTGCTTCAAAGTAGGTAGTTCTTCTAACAAAATCAACCTTCCAACACCTTTCTGTCTTCATCAATGAGTCCAAGACCATGGGAAATATCTTCAAATATAATTCTGATGCATGCATAATAATACTTAGAAAACAAGATACAAGCATGACAAGCAAAATTTACAAACTTAATTACTGGAATACAAAAGCAACTGTTCAACCATTACTAATTCAGATACGTAGGCTACCTCTTACAGGAGTCATGAGTTTATTTGCGTACTTTGTCAAAGCAATTATCATGTATCTCAATGTAAGTATGGAATTAGAAAGCACTACATCACCTTATACATGGGTTATCATTTACTCTACACTTCTCATCATATTAGCACGTGAAATGGAACAAATCAAGAATAGATATTAGTACATAAACTGACAACAAGAAGTCGTATGGAATGAAAAACAATCTACAAGTAAATCAGGTCTTAAAGAGGTGAAAGAAGAAACAAGGGGGAAATGACAAAAAAGACTCTAGAGAGATAAATTAGGATATTGTATGAGTTGCCTATTTGGATGGTTCACTTAAGGAAGCTATGGATTGTTGTGAGAAAACTGCCAACATAAATGTACATGATAAAAGCTTGAAAGTGCACACATTAAAATGATGCATCAAGTTCTGTTGCTAATATCTCTATAGAAAGGATTGCTTCACAAAAAATAGTGCTAACTATATTATTTAGTCTGTCATCGCAACACCAATAATTAAAAGATTTTTGGATCTCTAGTTTTATAATATATTATAATTAGTGTTATGAAACATATGCCAGAGATTTTCTTTTTCCTTTTTCTTTTCCAAGCAACCTATAATACAAAAATTGATAGTGAGAAAAATATAGAAGTTTTCTGTTTCGATAACATATAGGAATATTTATAAGAATAGAAGGTGCTAGATTTTATTTTATTTTTGGATAATCAGGCAGAAATTTCATTGAAACCAAGCTGAAAACCAGCAACACAAATACAACAGCAAGTCTGAACCAGCAGACAGAGCACTAAGACAATTACAACTCAGGACCACAAAAGCATGACACTTTAGTACTCTACAACAAGGAAGTCGATACCGTACCAGTTGCATACCGGTATCGAAATATTAACGTTTCGTACCGGATTAAATACCGGCCGTACCAGCCATGTACCGGCCATACCGGCCAATTTCGGGCAATACCGGCCGGTACCGGGCGTACCGGCCGGTACAGAAAAAAGTTTTTTTTTTTTTTTTTTTTTTTTTTTTTTTTTTTTTTTTTTTAAGTTTTGTAATTTTTGAATTTTTGTTAGAGTAGAATGATAACTTATTTGCATTAACTTATTAGTATTATTTGTTTTCTTAGTATGCAATGATAACTTTAAGCTTTCTATTTTTTATATTGTGTGTTTTTTTTTTTTTTCTTTTAATTGATACTAAAGTCTAAAATTATGAATAATTAGTTTTGAATTGAGGAAATATTTTATGGTAAACTTTTATATTTATTATAATATATATACACACACATACATATATATATTTATTTAAAAATATAAAAAATAGCGGTAAACCCGAAACGGTACACCGGTATTGACCGGTATCCGAAATATACCGTACAACTGGGCAAACTGGTACAGTCTCCGGTACGGTATTGACTCCCTTGCTCTACAACAGTAATACAAATACACCAGCAAGCCTAACCTATCAGACTGAGCACTAAACAAAAAATTCCAACAAGTTGATAGATTCATGTGATATTTCACAGGTGTCACATCTCTAATATAACTCCATGGTATGCCAAGCAACCTTACAAAATTAATCCAAACATGAAAAGAATGCCAAATGCCTTCAATATTAGGTAACGGAATTCTCCAAGCAAACCTTGTTAAATGAATTCTTACTGGTTGATAAGTCCAAGAATCACTCACCATGAAATTAAACTATCCTTAAAAGCATGGTCTTCATTCATGGGAACCTATTAGACCAATGTTTAAGAAATAAATTTAAAGGAGAATAAGTGAAAAAGTAAAAATTTATCTACCATGCCATGCATATTGCCAAAAAACAAAGAGAAGGATAAATTAAAAAAAGAGAATGTAGAAAGTAATGCTTTTTCTACCATATTTCAAGAAAAAGAAAATTCAAAATTGAAACCTAATCTATGAGGAAAGATTTAATTAGGTTAGGAAAGAGATAATTACCATTCTTTTTCTTAGTTTCTGCATAATTTTTGTACCAAGTAGATTTAGAAAAACAAGCACTACTAAACTCTTGTCTGCTGTATTATCAATTATCCTCAGGCATTTGCATATAGAAGTATAGAACCCAATAACTAATAAAGTCCCCATACCTGAAACCAAAGGGAAAAGCTAAGAGAGAACTAATCTGGTATTTAATAAATTTGAAGGGAACTGAGAATGGAGATGTGTGCACCTGTAAACACACGAATTAAATCCTTCTGAAATAAATTTTGAACCCTGGGATGTGAAAAGCTTAGTCTACTCTTGACAAATTTCCACCTGGATTTTTTCTACTAAATACGTGAGAAAAGATATATAAAAAAATAAAAATAAAAATAAAAACAAAAATCCAAACAAATGGTCACATTATTTTGGATCATGAAAATCAAATTCCTCCTTTAAAATGAGAATTCATTAGGAATTATTTATTCTTTACCAGAAATATATTTTCCTTCCTTGCACCTTTTTAACTCAATATATAAAGTTAAACTATCTTCAAATAACAATACATAGAAACAGACACAACCATGACAAGTAAAAAATTCCAAACTTAATGTGCTGGAATACCTAAGCAACTGTTAAACCATTACTAATTCAGATACATAGGCTCACCTCTTGCAAGAGTTATGAGGTTATTTGCATACTTTGTCAAAGTAATTATCCATGTATCTCAATGTAATTATGGAATTAGAAGCACTACATCACCTTATACATGGATTATCATTTACTCTACACTTCTCATCATATTAGCATGTGAAATGGAACAAATCAAGAATAGATATTAGTACATAAACTGACAACAAGAAGTCATATGGAATGACAAACAATCTACAAGTAAAAATCAAGTCTTAAAGAGGTGAAAGAAGAAACAAGGGGCAAATGACAAAAAGGACTAGAGATAGAAATTAGGATATTGTATGAGTTGCCTCTTTGGATGGTTCACTAAAGGAAGCTATGGATTTTTGTGAAAAACTGCCAATATAAATGGACATGATCAGAGCTTGAAGCACACATTAAAATGATGCATGAAGTTCTATTGCTAATATCTCTGTAGAAAGGATTTCTTCACAAAAAAATAGTGCTAACTATATTATTTATTCTGTCATAGCAACACCAATAATTAAAATATTTTTGGATCTCTAGTTTTATAATATATGATAATTAGTGTTATGAAACAAATGCCAGAGATTTTTTTTTTTTTTGGTTCTTTTTCTTTCCCAAGCAACCTATAATATAAAAATTGATAGTGAGAAAAATATAGTAGTTTGCTGTTTTGATAACGTACAGGAACATTTTCCATTTTATTGGAATTTATCAAATGATTTAAAAAATCAAGTTGTGTTTTCAAAGAAGACCAAGCTACTAGAAAAAATTGTGAGCCATTATTATTATTATGATTTTGATTTGAAGATATAACAGCAAGTTAGGTGCTTACATATAAAAAGGATTTGAAGCAGCAAAATTCCTATACAATGAGCTAATTCCAGCAGCATGGTTGCAAGATTTAATTCTCCTTGCAATATTACCTAGATATCACCCTGAGCCAAATTTTACTCTTTTTAAACAATAGTTGGAGCACATCAAATACATCATCCCATCAACTCAATTTGAGAAACAAAGATACAATTTATCAGAAAGAAGAAAACGATGAAGGAAAAGTCACATGTTTTTTTTATTAAGATGCAAAAGTCATAAATTAAAGATCAAAAATCCTAAGAGCAGTTAAAGGGTAAAAAAAGGAAATGTGAAAAATACCAGTGAGTTCAATCAAATAAGCCTTGGTATCCATTCCAACATCCCAGGACCACAAAGAGAGGAAGTTCATGTTTTAAAAGCATCGGTCTTTCTCATTTAGGTGAACAGTCTTGCCTTCACCTTGAAAGCCAACTTCTGCCCAGAAGAGAATTTACTTATACAACATAATTGGAAATTTTTTTAAAAAAAATGAGGAAAAAGGGTTCAATTTGTGTAAAGACCTTATAATTTTACTTTGGAACTCAAATTGTTGGAAATAAAATCATTTGTTCCCTTCTGTCTGATAGCTTTTGTTGTCGTATTCAATTTAAAAGCCATTAGAAAAGTTAGGAACTCCTGTTCTTGAGAATAGAAGGTGCTAGATTTTATTTTATTTTATTTTTGGATAATGAGGCAGAAATTTCATTGAAACCAAGCCGAAAACCAGCAACACATATACAACAGCAAGTCTGAACCAGCAAACAGAGCACTAAGACAATTACAACTCAGGACAACAAAAGAATGACACTTGACAACAGCAACACAAATATACCAGCAAGCATGAACCTATCAGGCAGAGCACTAAACAAAAAATTCCAACAAGGTGCTAGATTCATATGATATTTCACAGGTGCTATATCTCTAACATAACTCCATGATATGCTAAGCAACCTTAATAAATTAATCCAAAGATGAAAGGAATGCCTTCGTAATGAAGTAACAGAACTCTCCAAGCAATCCTTGTTCAATGAAGTCTTACTGGTTGAGAAGTGCAAGAATCATTAATTCACCATGAAATTAAGCTATCCTTAAAAGCAGAGAATACTTTGAGTGGTAACACCAAGCTATAGCTTTCATCCATGATAACCTATCAGACCAAAGTTTGAGAAATAAAAAAGTGAATTAAGTGAGTGAAGTAATAAGTATTCTACCATGTTGCAAAAAACTGAAAAAGTTTTGAGAGGAAATGAGGATCCATAGCTGACCTCAATATTTGTGACTAACTATTTGTTATTGTTATGGCCTATCATATTGAAAGAAAAACAACAAAAATAAAGAACATTCACTCCAAGTTTCTGTGTGGAAAGAATTTATTAGGTAAGGAACGAGATAGTTACCATAATTCTCTCCAAGTTTTTGTGTAAATTTCGTATAGGCTAGTTGGAAAAAAAAAAAAAAAAAAACATTCACTCTTAAACTCTTGCCTGCTTTAGTATTCAATTCTCCCCAGGCTTTTGCATATAGAATCCAATGAATGATAAACTCATCGACCTGAAACCAAAGGATAAAATTAAGAGAGAACTAGATTAGTATTTGATAAATTTGGTTCTGTAGTAACTAGCTATATATTCGGACCTTATTTTTTAGTTTAATTAATACTTACATCTTTACTGAGAAACCTGTAGAAACACTGGAGTTAAATCCTTCCAAAAGAAATTCCAATCTCTGGGATGGGATGTGAGCATCACAGTGCACTCTTGACCTATATCCTCCTGCATTTTTCAAATATGTGAGAAAAGATATACAAACAAGTTTCCAATCATATGTTTATTATTATTTTGGTTCACAGGAATTAAATCCTCATCTTCCTCTCCCTTTCCCATTCAACCGATAAAGCAGAATTTCTTCAAACAAGCACGATGATGCAAGCATATCTCTTTTGCTATACAAACTGGTGAAACAGCTCCCGCATTACCGGGGAAATATCTTTGGATATTTAGAAGGAAAAAAAAATGTACAAAATATCAAACAGGAGAAGTAAAAGTTGCAAATCTAAAGTCCTAAAATATACAAAAGCAGTGGTTAAAAGTTATAGCCATTATGATTTTAGATACGTTTGCTCACCTTTCATAGGAGTCTTGAGGCTATTTGCACACTTTATGAAAGCAATCATCCATGTATCTCAATGTACTTTGAGATTAAAAGCACTACATCACTTATACATGGGGTCCTATATATTTACTCTTTATTTCTAGTCCTGTACCAATGTATGTGAAATACAAGAAAACAAGAATTGATAATTCAGATCTTGAAGATGTGAAAGAAGAAACGAAAGAAAAAAAAGGACAAAGAACACTAGAGGGGGAGGTTAGGATATTGTATAAGCTACCTCCAAAGATAATTCACATGAGAAAGCCACTTAGTTGTAAAAAGCTGGCCATACAAATGTACATGATAAAAGCCTGAAACACCCGTATTAAAATGATGCATCAGGTTCTGCTAGTACTATTAGTAGAAAAAAATATCTTAAAAAAATGGATGTCTCGACTACAATAATTAGTTTGTAATGACAATAACAATAATTAATAGGTGCTTGATATTTGATGTTATAAATCATATCAGAGGTAGAATTCTTTTCTTTTAGTTCAAACCAACCAACAATATTAAAATCAACAAAGTGAGAAAACTTTTAGTTAGTTCGTTGTTTTGGTAACATTTTCTTTCTAAATATCAAGATACATTTGAAAAATAAAACCATGATGCTTAAAAATTATATTTTATTATAAAGCATGATGTCATAGTGATTTAACTTAGATAACAAATTGTGATACATGGTATAATCTGTAGACATAACAGAAAATTGGAAGGTTATATATATAAAAAGGAATTAAAGCAACAGAATAACTGTACAATGAGCTGATTCCTATGGCTTGGCTACCAGATTCCAGTGCCGAATGCAACTTTGCCTTATTCAATTCTCCTACTAATATTAGCTTGTGCCAATTTTGAATTTGTATAAACAACGAGAAACAAAGCACATCAAATACATCACCTCTTCATCAACCCAGTTGAAAATACAAAGATGGAATTTATTAGAATGTAAGAAACTGGATGAAGGAAAACTGAGCAGATAAAGGGGGAAAAAGGAAAAGAAAAGAAAGTTGATATTACCAGTGAGTGAGTTGTTGAGTTATTGAACAATTGCAGCACCCAAAAGCTTTAATCAAGTCCCAATTGCAGCACCCAATGGTTTCATTTGGTTCTTCTTCATCTGAAATTTAATCACCAAGAAATACAGACGTTGAGAGAGAACAATGGAGAAGAAGAATTGGGCTTTTGGATTTTTTTTTTTTTTTTTTTTGATGAATTGCAAATCTTTATTAGAGAAAAGGACTACACAACAAACAATGAACATGCCTCCACCCTTAGAACATCACTGAGATAGGGGGGCAGTTACTAACATCAAAAGAACTAATTATCCAATTACATATAGACCATTTAGCAAGAACATGGGCAGCCCTATTGGCTACTCTCAGAATCCAACAAAAAGAAGTTTGCATTTAAAAGCATTGATCTTTCTCATTTAGGTGAACAGTCTCACCGTTACCTTGAAAGTCAACTTCTGCCCTAAAAAGAATTTACTTATATAACATAATTGGAATTTTTTTATGAAAAATGAAGAAAAAGGGTCCAATTTGTGTAAAGACCTTGTAATTTTACTTTGGAACTCAAATCATTGGAGATAAAATCATTTGTTCTCTTATGTCTGATAGCTATTGTTGTCTAGTATTCAATTTAAAAGCCATTAGACAAGTTAGGAACTCCTGTTCTTGAGAATAGAAGGTGCTAGATTTTATTTATTTTATTTTTGGATACTCAGGCAGAAATTTCATTGAAACCAAGCTGAAAACCAGAAACACAAATACAACAGCAGGTCTGAACCAGCAGACAGCACTAAGACAATTACAACTCAGGACAACAAAAGAATGACACTTTACAGGAGCAATACAAATACACCAGCAAGAACCTATCAGACAGAGCCCTAAAAAACAAATTCCAACAAGGTGCAAGATTCATGTGATATTTCACAGGTGCCATATCTCTAAAATAACTCCACTGTATGCTAAGCAACCTTAAGAAATTAATCCAAAGATGAAATGAAGCTATCCATAAAAGCAGCGAATACTTTGAGTAGTAACACCAAGCCATAGCTTTCATCAATGATGACCTATCAGTCCAAAGTTTGAGAAATAAAAAAGTGAATAAGTGAGTGAAGTAATAAGTTTTCTACCATATTACAAAAGTGGAAAAAGTTTTGAGAGGAAATAAGGATCCATAGCTAACCTCAAAATTTGGGACTAACGCTTTGTTGTTGTCGTTGCCTATCATTTTGCTAGAGAAAAAAAAAAAAAAAAACTCAAAAATTGTAGCCGTTTATGAGGAAAGATTTAATTTGGTAAGGAATGAGATAGTTACCATTATTTTCTCCTAGTTTCTGTGTAAACCTCGTATAGGCTAGTATGGAAAAAAACACGCACTCTTAAATTCTTGCCTGCTTTAGTATTCAATTCTCCTCAGGTTTTTGCATATAGAGCCAAAAAATGATAAACTCATCAACCTGAAACCAAAAAGGCAAAGTTAAGAGAGAATGAGTTAGCATCTGATAACTTCTTTACTGATAAAAAAAGTGCTTGAGAAATTTGGAGGGATATGAGAAACCAGTATACACACAGGAGCTAATTCCTTCCAAAAGAAATTTCAATCTCTGGGATGTGAGCAGCTTAATGCACTCTTGACCTATTTCCTCCGGCATTTTACAAATAAGTGAGAAAAAATATACAAAGTAGTTTCCAATCATATGTCCCATATTATTTTGGTTCACAGGAATTAAATTCCTCCTCTTCCTCTCCCTTTCCCATTCAATAGATAAAGCTAAATTGTCTTAAAAGAAGCACTATGATGCATGCATTCTTGCATGCTACATGAACTAGTGAAACCTCTCCCGCTTTACTAGGGGAAGTATCTTTGGATATTTAGAGGGAAAAAAAGGGCATACAAAAATTATATCTAGAAACAGATTCAGATAGGAGAAGTCAAAGTTGAAAATCTAAAATACTAAAATATACAAAAGCAGTAGTTAAACCATTACGATTTTAAATAAGTAGGTATACCTTTCACAGGAGTCTTGAGGCTATATGCAGACTATATGAAAGCAATCATCCCCGTATCTCTATGTACTTTGAGATTAAAACCACTACATCACTTATACATGGGGCCCTATATTTACTCTCCACTTCTTGCTTGTCTTGTGCTGATGCATGTGAAATACAATAAAACAAGAATTGATGTTAGTATGTAAATGGACAGGAACAAATGACACACAATCATCAATTACACTCACATATTGAAGATGTGAAAGAAGAAACAAAAGAAATAAGGAAAAAGGACACTTGAGAGAGAAGTTAGGATATTGTATGTGAGTTACCTCCTTTGATGAATCACTTGAGAAAGCCACATATTGTTGTAGAAAGCTGGCTATATAAATGTACATGATAAAAGCCGGCAGCACCCGCATTAAAATGATGCATCAGGTTTTACTGTTACTATCAGTAGAAAAAATAGCTTTAAAAAAATAAACAAGGATTTGTCTTGACTGCAGTATTTAGTCTGTAATGACGATAATAATAATGAATAGGTGCTTGATCTCTATAAAGTATATTTGGTGTTATAAAATAGGTCAGTGGTAGAATTCTTGTTTTTTTAGCTCAAACCAACCAACAATATTAAAATCAACAAACTGATAAAACTTAGATAGTTTGATGTTTCGGTAACATATAAAACCATGATGCTCGAAAATTATATTTTATTATAAAGCATGATGTCATAGTGATTTAACTTTAGATAGCAAATTGTGATAAATGGCATTATCTGTAGACATCACAGAAAATTGGAAGCTTATATATATAAAAAGGATTTGAAGCAACAAAATACCTGTACATTGTGTTGATTCCTATGGCATCGTTACTCAGTTCAATTCTCCTAGTAATATTACCTTGTGCCAATTTTTACTCTATTTACACAGTGGGTAACAAAGCACATCAGATAAATCACCACATTAACCCAGTTGAAAATAAAAAGATGGAATCTATTGAAATGTAAGAAATTAGATGAAAGGATGTCCACATTATTTTTTTTTTCCTAAACATGCAAAGATATAAGTTAAATTATGAGAATATTATGAGCAGATAAAGGGGGAAAAGGAAAAGAAAAGAAAGTTCATATTACCAATGCGTGAGCTGTTGAACAATTGCAGCACCCAAAAGCTTTAATTAAGTCCCAATTCTTATTAGCAAGTTTCTTTGCTTCATTTGGCTCTTCTTCATCTGAAATTTAATGACCAAGAAATACAGACGTTTAGAGAGAACAATGCATAGAGAAGAATTGGCTTTGGATTTTTTTTTTTTTAATTGAAGGTTGGGAGTAAAAGGGATTTGAACCAGAAAAATTCCTTCAAATGAGCTAATTCTAGCAGCATGGATGCAAGATTTAATTCTCCCTGCAATATTACCTTGAGCCAAATTTTACTTTGTTTAAACAGTAGTTGAAGCACATCAAATACACATCTCATCAACACAATTTGAGATACAAAGATGCAATTTATTAGAAAGAAGAAAATGATGAAGGAAAAGTAACATGTTTTTTGTCTTAATATGCGAAAGGGTAAAAAACTGGAAATGAGATAATACTAGTGAGTTCAGTCAAATAAGCCTTGGCATCCATTCCAACATCCCACGACCACAAAAGACGACATTCATCTTTAAAACCATTGACCTTTCTCAATTAGGTGAACAGTCTCGCCTTCACCTTGAAAGACAACTTCTGCCCAGAAAAAAATATACTTATATAACATAATTGGAATTTTTTATGAAAAATAAAGAAAAGGGTCCAATTTTTGTAAAGACCTTATAATTTTACTTTGGAACTCAAATTGTTGAAAATAAAATCATTTGTTCTCTTCTGTCTAATAGCTGCTCTTGTCTAGTATTCAATTTAAAAGCCATTAAACAAGTTAGGAACCCCTGTTCTTGAGAATATATGGTGCTAAATTTTATTTATTTATTTATTATTGATAATCAAGTAGAAATTTCATTGAAACTAGGCTAAAAACCAGCAACACAAACACAGCAGCAAGTCTGAACCAGTGGACAGAGCTCTAAGATAATAGCAACTCAGGACAACAAAAGAATGACACTTCACAATAGAAATACAAATATAACAGCAAGTCTGAACCTATCAGACAGAGAAGTAAACAAAAATTCCAACAAGGTGTTAGATTCATGTGATATTTCACAGGAGCCATATTTCTAATAATTCCATGGTATGCTAAGCAACCTTAAGAAATTAATTCAAGGATGAAAGGAATGCCGTCTTTATTAAGTAGTGGAACTCTCCAAGCAACCCTTGTTGAGAAGTCCAAGAATCATTCACCATGAAAAGGAGGGAATACTTTGAGTGGTAACACCAAGCTATAGCTTTCATCCATGATAACATATCAGACCAAAGTTTGAGAAATAAAAAAGTGAATAATAAGTTTTCTACCACATTGCAAAAAAGGAAAAACTTTTGAGAGGAAATGAGGATCCATAGCTGACCTCAATATTTGGGATTAATGATTTGTTGTTGTTGTTGCCTATCATGTTGCAAGAAAACTAAAAACTCTGAAATTGAAACCAAACCTATAAGGAAAGATTTAATTAGTTAAGGAACAAGATAGTTACCATAATTTTCTCCTAGTTTCAGAACGAACTTATTTTAGGCTAGTTTGGAAAAAAACATGCACACTTAAACTCTTACCTGCTTTCGTATTCAATTCTCCTCAGGCTTTTGCATATAGAATCCAATAAATGATAAACTCATCAACTTGAAACCAGAGGGTAAAGTTAAAGAGAGAACTAGATTAGTATTTGATAAATTGGTTCTGAAGTATATTACCTATACATTTGGAGTTTTGGACCTTTTTTTTTGTTTACTTAATACCTACACACTGGAGTTAAATCCTTCCAAAAGAAATTCCTATCTCTGGGATGTGAGCAGCTTAGTTAAAAGTTAAAACCATAATGATTTTAGATACATACGCTCACCTTTCACAGGATTCTTGAAGCAATTTGCACACTACATGAAAGCATGTGAAATACAATAAAACAAGAATTGATATTAGTATGTAAATGAAAGCATCAAATGACAAACAATCATTAACTACGCTCACATCTTGAAGATGTGAAAGAAGAAACGAAAGAAAAAAGGGCAAAGGACATTGGACACTGGAGAGGGAGGTTAGAATATTGTATACAAGTTACCTCCATTGATAATTCACTTGAGAAAGCTCCATTGATAATTCACTTGAGAAAGCCACATATTGTTGTAGAAGCTGGCTATACAAATGTACATGGTAAAAGCCTAAAACACCTTCATTAAAATGACGCATCAGGTTCTACTGTCACTATCAGTAAAAAAAACCAGCTTTAAAAATAAAATAAAAAAGATTTGTCTCAACTGCAGTATTTACTAAGTAATGACAATAAAAATATTTAATAGGTGCTTGATCTCTATTAAGTATATTTCGTGTTATAAAACATGTCAAAGGGGGAATTTTTTTTTTTTTTTTTTTTAATTTTTTGATAGCTCAAACCAATCAACAATATTAGAACCAACAAACTGAGACAAATTTAGATATTTCATTGTTTTTGAATGTTCGAATAACGTATAAAACACTATAAATGTTTAGACCCCCAAATTACAAATTACCAATTCAAGCTTAATATCAAACAATATATGTGCGGAATATGAACATAAACTAAATCAGAATTGATAAACCAATCCAAACCAAATAAAATCACAACCACAGTAGAAATTAAATGGAAAAGATTAAGAGAAGAGAGATGCAAACACAAAGATAACACAGCGAAATATTATCGAAGAGGAAACTGAAGTCCTCGTCGTAAAACCTCTCCGCCGCCCTCCAAGCAGGCGGTCAATAATCCACTAAAGAATGAAATTGGGATACATGAATAGCACCTAAACCCTCCAAGCTTCTTACTTCAACGAAGTTACACCAAACCTTTGTCTTCCTTAGCTTACCGAATTCCGCTATAGCCCATAGCATCAACCAATATCCATTAGTCCCCTCTTAACTGCTTCCCAACAAATAGTCTTCCCACATATATGAGTATGATGAGAAAAGGATTTAGGTAATGAACCTCTCAAGGATGTAACAATGGAGAGGGTGAGAATAGAGGAATTTGAAGAGTCTTCATGTAAAGATTGTGGATGAGTCAATCTTGTTTTTCTCTAGGGCTTCTCTCTCAAAATTCTCTCTGGAAACTCTCTACATTTCGTAGATATAAGGGGTATTTATACTGGGATGAGAAAGGAATGCGTAGAGTCAGTTTTTCCAAAACAAAGCTGGCTGGAGACTTAGCATCACGACTTAACTGAGTCACGAGTTCAAGCCGTGAGCTAACTGAATGGCCAATCTGGACTTTTTGTCCTGTAGTGCTACATCTGGCATGACGGTTCAGCTTCTCTGCATGTTTCACTTGTGTGCATCTTCTGACTGCTTACTAGTCGCGAGCCACCTGCAAGATCCAGTCGCGAGTTCCTACTTCACTGCACAGTGTTGAGCATTTCTTTACACTCTCTCACACACTACCTATACATGATTTCCACCTAAATACAGGGTTTCTAAATGCTAAATTACAAGTAAATTTGGCACGGAATACAGCCAACAAGATAGTTGATTAAATTCAATCTTATAGTTTTGGTAAATGACATTTTCCTTCTAAATATCAAGCTATTTTTCAAAATAAAACCGTGATGCTTGAAACTTATATTTTATTATAAAGCATGATTCAATGGTGATTTAACTTAGATAATAAATTGTGATACATGTGATTATCTGTAGACAACAGCAAATTGGAAGCTTTATATAAAATGGAATTGAAGCAACAAAATACTTGTACAATGAGCTGATTCCTACGGCATGGTTATCTGATTTAATTTTCCTAGTAATATTACCTTTTGTCAATTTTGACTCTGTCTACGCAATGGAAAACTGAGCAAATCAAATACATCACCACATCAGCCCGGTTGAAAATCCAAAGATGGAATTTACTAAAATCTAAGAAATTAGATGAAAGAAAGTTCACATTATTTTTTTTTTCCTTGGCATGCAAAGATATAAGTTAAAGAATGAGAAAATTATGAGGAGACAAAGAAAAGAAAGGAGAAAGTACCAGTGAGTGAGTTGTTGAGTTGTTGAACAATTGCAGCACCCAAAAGCTTTAATTAAGTCCCAATTCTTAAGAGCAGGTTTCTTTGCTTCTTCGTTTGGTTCTTCTTCATCTAAAATTTCTTCACTTGGGTCTTCTTTATCTGAAATTTAATCACCAAGAAATACAGCCGTTGAGAGAGAACAACGGAGAAGAAGAATTGGGGCTTTTGGATCTTTTTTTTTTTTTTTAATTGAAGGTTGGGAATAAAATGGTGACTTTTATATACCTGGTTCTTCTTTCTTGCCAAGATAGATCTCCTTTCAAATTGGGAATGTGAGAAATTTTATGCCAATCTTCACCGATTTGCTTCTTGCATCTTTTCAGTAAGATGGGGCATCCTCCAATGTCTAGTGTTTGCAAAGAGGTAAGGGCACCAATTCCTTCTGGCAATGATTCCAAATTAGGGCAGTACCAAATTTCAAGTGATTGAAGAGATATAAGTTTGCAGATCCACTCTGGTATAGCTATCAAACTAGGACAACGCCAAATTTGGAGTTTTTGTAGAGAGCTGACATATTGAAGCCCCATCGGGAGAAAGACCAACTTCGGAAGGTCAAAGAATTCCAAAGAGAGAAGGGTCGTAAGTCCTTGCCATTCCATCTCATCCCAATCATTGGATAAATCAACCACCTCAGACTCCCAAACATTCAGATGTTGAAGTGCCGTAAGATATCGCATGCCTTGAGGAAGAGGAAATTTGTATAGAGTTAGAGTACGGAGAGAAATGAGATTTGGTAGGCACTCCTCTGGCAAAGCTTCTTTCGTGTTCTCTATATTCATGTAACTTAATTTGGAGAGAGGGGCAACAATTGTAGAAGAAGAAGAAGAAGCAATCGATGGTAGATTCCCTGAAGTCTTGTTGTTTATCATCATCCTCTCCAATGACTGCTTCAAGCTACACTTATATAGGGTCAATCTTTCGAGATATGGAAATGAAGGAAAGGAAGTCAGCTGAGGGCAATCCCAAATTTTTAATTCGGAAAGACGAGGAAATGAAGGAAGAGAATCCCTCCTTCCCCGCCGCCATCCCTTTAAATTATGGCAATGCTCAATTAGGAGGCTCTCTAAAGATGGGTAGAATAAAGAATCACTGTTACCTCTCTCTGAATCTGATATGTGCTCTAAAGAATCCAATCTGTACAAAAAGATAATTTTGAGATATGGAAATTGGTCCAACGGTGGAAGATATTGGCATTTTTTACATGAACTTAAATTAAATCGGACAAGATTTGTGAGCGACACAAGCCAATGTGGAAATATCACTCCCCCGTACCACTCTAAACTCAATGCTTTGAGATTTATATGTGGTTGCAAGGCTTCCAATGACATGTCATCATAACCAGCACCCGTCTCATTAATATCTTCTGCTACCCACTTTAAGTTCAACCTATCAAGGCGTTGTTTCTCTTTCAAATTTGCATCCTTATACTCTAAAGGGGCATCTTTTACTTGTTTAAGATTTTCGATTGACAGATTTCCACTTAACTCATTTAGCCTGTTAAGTTCTTTCAATTCACCGTAACTCCTAGGCATTGAATCAATCCTACCCTTACTCATCACAAATCTTGACAATGTTTGTAGATTAGTCAATTGGCCCAGTCTATTTGGCATATGAGTCAAACCCGAACACCCATCAATCTCAAGAAACCTGAGGTTGACTAATTTGTTAATATCTCTAGGCAATTCTTTAAGTTTAGAACACTCAGAGAGTTTAAGTGTTTGCAAATTGTACAACTTGACAATAGAATTAGGAAGCATCTCAATGTCTTTATTCTCAGAAAGGTCAAGATATCTTAGATGTTTCAACTTTTTGATAGAACTTGGAATTGTTTTAATCCCAATGATATGCAAATCCAACAAGCGTATGAACTTAAAGCTAGCCACAATTGCACTACAAATTGAACTACCCAAATTTGAAGTAACATACCCTTGTTGACATGGCAAAAGAAATGTCTTTATCCTTCTTGCTCTATATAATGAAATCGGAGTCTCCAATGATGAGTACAACGTATCCCCAAATGACACGTGACGAGTTTTCTCGTCAATGACATTCTCTTTTGAATAAATGGTGGTGCTCTCTGATCCCGTTACTTGTATTGCTATATCATGCATGAGATCATGTATTTTGAATTTTGAAATATTGCCAAGTTCATCTTCTTCAACTTCTTGAAAGAATGATCTCCAAAGCAAATCCATATAATACTCATGACCAACATCTTCTGGACATTGTTTTTCATCATACAACGTGATGAACCCATGTGCCATCCACATATTAATCAAACTTGATTTGTCAATCCTATAATCCTTTGGAAATAGACTACAATAAGCAAAGCATTGCTTCAAATGTGATGGGAGATGATTGTAACTCAACTTTAGTGTTGGTAAAATGTCATGCTCATTCTGATGTATTTTTGAAAGTTCATTGTTTTTGAATAATGACCACTCTGTTTCAGATTTTTTAAAATACAACATACCTCCTAGTGTTCTTATTGCAAGCGGAACTCCTACACACATTTTTAAAATTTCCTTCCCAATTTCTACAAAGCTTGCATTCTTTGGTTCTTCCCCCTCTTTAAACGCCATCTTCTTAAATAAAGACAAAGACTGTTGATCATCTAAACCCTTTAACTTGTGTGGTTGCTTAGATTGTGTAATCTCTGCCACTTCTTCACTACGTGTAGTCAACAATATTCCACTGCCTCTTGTGCCACCCTTCAAAATAGCTTTCAAGCTAGACCATTTTTCACGATCCTCGTTCCACACATCATCTAACACAAGCAAGTATCTTTTTCCATTAATTTCTTTTTGAAGATCATTGACTAATGTGTTCATTTCAAGGTCTTCTGGTTTCTTGTTTTTGACACACTCCATGATTTTCTCAACAATTATTTTCACATCAAAATCATCAGACACACAAACCCACAATTTTAGCTCAAAATGGTTCTTGATTTGTTCATCATTGAAGACAAGTTTAGCGACTGTCGTCTTTCCTAGGCCCCCGATTCCAAATATCGGAAGGACCGAAACATTCTCTTCAGCATTGGCATAATCCAACAGAGATTCAATAATAGCCTTCTTATCATCCTCCCTCCCGATAACATCTTCACCAGGTAAAAGAGAATGAGTCTGCTCTCTTGCCTTATACCGAACTCGACTCTCCTCAGAACGTTCTTCTAAGCCAAACTTATTCCTAGCAGCTGCGATCTCATCAAACCTCTCCTTCATGGCCTTAACCTTATGACCCATTCTAAGATCGTATGCAAGCTGATTAGATTTGGAAAAGAAGATGCGTACCTCTTTGGCTTTCTTGTCCCGGGTCATCACTTCCCGTCGCAGGGCCTCAGTGGAGATTTCGTCCAGCAAGTCATCCGCGTCACACATGGCATCCTTAAGGCTTTTCAGCCACGGTTTGATCGCTTCACGCAGTTCGCTGTTGTGTTCCTTCGCCTCTGCATGCAAAAGCACAGCTTTGATAGTAGAAACTGTCTCCCCAAGTTTTGTAATCTCGTCTTTGACACCAGAGATGAGCGCAATCTCTTTGGCTGCTAGCTTGCCCGCTATCCCGATGATTCCCTTAGCAACGTCGAACAGAGCACCTTCCGCCATTTCTTGAATTAGAGAGAATTGAATGAATGCTAAAGCTGTCTTTGTGAGAACAGAGAACTGAGAGCAGAAGGATCTGTGATCTGTGATAAGGGATTGGGAATATGCTGTTTGACTCTTTGAGTGCTTCGATGACAGTGAGCTCTTAATTAGAATAATAACGTAGTAGTGGAATACAACGATGCCAACGAAAAAAATATACATATTTGCCCAACTTGCATCAATAATCAAAATCAGACAAAACACCAATGGCAATGGCCCCCACTGCACCGAATGCAAACCGCGTTCATACGTGATTCAGGAAGGGCTTGCAAAACCTAGTCCAAAAACTTCTGTTGATGGGCTTTGAGTGCGGCCCATGACTTAAAAAAAAAAAAAAAAATTTGCTGATGGGATTATAAATAATAGCCTTTTTCACATAATGTAGCTTTCTTTTTTGGTGAAGAAGTTTGCACCTGAGTTCACGTAATGTAGATTTTTTTTCATATGTGAACTTAAAATGGCTGGCATTATTCACCCTCACTTGTCTTTGAGGATAAAAATATAATTTCAAAAGGATAGTGATGGGACTTAGAAAGACAAAAATCTTACAACAATTTATATACCCATCGTGTCTTTTTTGGCCTATTATGAATATGTACAATGCAATGTTGCATTTGTTTATTTAGTACATTCGATTGCTAAAACTCTTCAATGCTAGTCCTTGGTTTCTTTTGGCTCTATGTTTTATTTGGGGGAAGCAATTAACCCTATCCACAAGAATTAAAAGTTGAATTTATAGAATTCTTAGCGTTTCATATGAGAATTTATCATTGACATTTTTTGATGCATGACAACCTAGTATGCTGGCATTTTTCTAAGGTCTTCCCTGCTTGAATCTATCTTATCCATCTCTTAAGTATCATACCGTTAGAATCCCTATAATGGACTCATTTTTCAAGATACAAGATGTAATAGTATAAAACCATTGGTTAATTTGGTTTTAAACCATAGGTGTCCTTCACATTTAACGGTAGAAATGAATAAGTTATTATAATTTCTTAATGATGGTTCCAAAACTAGCTCTTTTTTTTTCTTCTTTTTTGAGGAGGTTTAGGGTTTAGGTTTTAGAAACTAGCTCTTCTTAATAATAAAAAAATTCTTTAAAATACTTTTTTTTTTTAATTAATGCATCAAACACTTAATTTTTTTTTTTTTTTTAATTTCATAGTACAAGAATTATTTATTTGGATCTTGAAATTCTAGAATAGATTTTTTGAAAAGAAAATTCTAGATTAGATGATGCTTCCATTTGTTTAATAAGATTGATTCATTCCATAATGAAAATAATTGCACAAAATTCTAGATTAGATGATGCTGCCATTTTGTTTAATATGATATCAAAGTAGTAAATGATTGATTCATTCCATAATAAAAATAATTGCACAAAATTGCAATTCTTTGATTGACACAATGGTTTACTTTGCCTTTTTATGACCAATTGTTTAGTGCACTTCCGAGCAAGTCACAATGCTTATGTTTCAATGCCTTTGTAATAGTTACCTTGTTGGTTTTTTTTTTGGGGGAAATTTATCTATTGGAGATCAAGGATATTTTTGAGCTATGGCGGTGTTGGAAGAAGCAATGAAAGCATGACTAGTGCATGATAAAATTAGGTCGGATTGGATGTCACAAGCAAGCTTCTCCAATGCAATCGAAATATTCAACAAAATGTTAGATATATTGGTGGTAGCTAATATGATTTTTCACAACTAAAAACTGGTATATTAGATATTGCACGAAAATTAATCTCACTGGGGGCCGTTGAAGAGTGAAGACTTGAAGTGCAGTATTTGTGTAAAAGATATAGCAAATTGGTTGGGGAAATCAATGCTCTTACTGCTTCTATTTTTTTACTACTACGTGTAGGTACAAAGTCATACATTTTTAAGAAGAGAAGCTAAAAACTAATGGCTCCTTTTACCTTCATATGTCATGATAAATTGAGGTGGATTGATGGTACCGCAAACCTAGTCCATGAATTGTTCTAACTCTTGTTTATATTTCTACCCTCTCTTGGGTACAAGTTTTTTTTTTTTAGAGAGTTTCAATCTATGACGTCCACTCATGATGATAACTCTTTATCATCAGACTAAGACACCAATCAATTTTTGGTGATAACTCTAGATCTCTCATTCAACCATCAAAAAACTTTACAAGTTGAACTAACTTGAATTCTCCTCTTTGGTACAAGTTTGTCCAACTAGAGAATGTTGTAATCCAAATCCCCTAACTCATTCCTAAAAGGAATTGAGGCTCGAATAGAATAGAGAGAATGCCGGCCCAAGAAGTGTAGAAAGGAAAACAAAAACGAAGGACAAACAGGGATTGTATTGTGATGATTATATCTATATAAAATATTTTAAATTTTTTTTTTGAAGGATATAATATCTAAAATTTGAATAGCAATATATATATATATATATTTGTTGCTAACTCATGTTGAGCAAATTACATAGCATTTCAGTCCATTTCTATCACTTTGGTCTAATTCAATCAACTTTGGTCCAATTCGAAGAATGAGAAATTTGAAAAAAAATTTATTTGTAAAAAAAAAAAAGGAAAATATAAAGCATAATAATAATAGTTACAAGAAAATGGACCACTTCAAAAAATATTAATATCAATCAAAAACATCAAAAATAATGGGTGAATATTTAGTGTACATAAGGCTAGGCCCTCTCTCCACTCTTAATGTTAAATGAAAGTAAAACCATAGATCTCATTCTTCTAGAGATTATGGTGGCTTGCCCCATTGAAAGCTGTCATGAAAGGAGGAGCATGGAGAGGAGTATCTGCTTAGGTTGTGTGCCAAGTGTGCACATACATGTTTGTTGCTATTGGTAATCTATTTGGGTTTACTCATAATTTTTTGAGGTATGACCCTAAACCTTATATATTTATTGATTATTTGTGTTCTACTATCATGCCTTTAATTTTTATAGTAGGAGCTTACCAATATTTTCCATATCCATTAGAAACTTTTAAAGTATTCTTGGGTTCAACCAAAACCCACACTTGCGTACCTGCAAGTCTCACTTTCAAATGCATTACTCATTAGTAAACCTTTTTGGAAATTTGTTAAAGCAGTACAAGAAATGAAGATTAAAGACAGATGTAGACAAGCAACGTGTTGTTTTTTCCACAAAAATTAAGGCTCTCTCAGCAACATGTTGTCCTAGTCTAAAGGAAAATCTCTCATTACTAAACGACATGACAGTTTCAAAACTTGTTTTTTTTTACAACTTGTGACTTTTTATTGGAGGAACAAACACAATGTTAATAACGAGTTGGGTCACGTGAGGTGAGTTCCATGAATCCTTACCAAAAACCTCATTTTTTAATCCAGCAAAAATAAATAAATAACACATTGGATTTTCCTTTAGTATGTTGTAGTATTGTTGAAGTTCATCAAAAAAAAGTTGTAGTACTGCTAAATATGCATGTCCTATCCAATAGACACAAAAGAAGCGAATACTGTGGCTTTGTAGCCCACTGCCATTACTTTTGCTTGGATCTTTATCTTTATTCCTGGAGATGGACTGGGCCAACTTAGATGTTTTCCTACTCAGCAATATAGATGCTTATCTAGCAAAAGCTAACATGGATCTTACCCATCTATTTTTAAGGATGAGTTTAATTTTGTGTACGTTTAGTACAGGATTTATTATATTGAAAGAAAGTTTAGGATTTATTTTGTTTAAAATAGAAACAGTATAAAAATACAATAAATTTTTAAAGAGTTGTACCAAACCAAATGAACAAAATAAGTTGGGCAATAAGTAAAACGAAATGGAGTCGCAAATAGATAGATTGCTTGAAGTGATTGTGTCATACACACTTTTCTCATAGACAAGGATGTAGGATTTCCTTGCCAAAAATATAAGTGTTCTATGTATTATCATCACAATGTATATTTTTTATAGTTTTTAGTGCAAATATAAAATTTTCATTAAACTTTGTTATGTTAATAGCAATTTTTACTTTTAGGTGTTTTTAATTGAGATAT
The DNA here is from genome assembly GCF_002906115.3 of Quercus suber. Lineage (NCBI taxonomy): Eukaryota > Viridiplantae > Streptophyta > Magnoliopsida > Fagales > Fagaceae > Quercus > Quercus suber. The sequence goes on from NW_027069991.1 coordinate 21,754, forward strand.
CTAAAATTCAAATCCTCCATTGCTTGTTATAAAATATTGAGTTTTTCCAAAAAAAAAAAAAAAAAAAAATATATATATATATATATACATACATACATACATACATACATATTTTTTTTTGAGAAGAAAAATATAAAAAATTGAGTTCAATCTATATCATATGCAAATTATTATGATCCAAATTTTAACAACTTATGATTACCATCTCTAAATTAAAGAAGCTAGTTCAATTCTTCTATAAAATAAATAAATAAAAAGTAAGTCAAATTTATTTTATTAATTGTGTGAAAAATGTAACTATGATTTAAAGTGTACAAATCTCACCACTCTTTTCTAGTAGACATCTTCCAATTTGCTAATTAGTATATCAAAATGCTTATTATTAAGTTACATTGAAGGAAAATAAATATTATATAAAAACCAGAAAAAGTCACACTCTTACTATGAAAAAATTATGATATAACTTTCACTTTGTTTTCTTTCATATGATAGGTTTTTTAATCCATTGAATATTTATATTATGATGACCTATTATTGTGTGAAAAAATTGAATATCGGCCTATGAATCTTAATAGTCCAGACTCTAGATAGATGATCCTCACATTATCATTTTTTTTTTTTTTTGGAAATTAATACGTAAGGATACTATACAAAGCAGGCCATATATATCCTGGATTTTATCATACTATTTGTCTAACTATATTTCCTATATATACATTTCTATGTGTATATTATAATAAATATAGTTTAATAATAATGGTCCAAATTCCTATTGAAATAGATAACCTTTATGAATAAATAATGTGTACTTGCTTTTGATAGAATAAGGTATTGAATTAATATGCAATTTCTCAATGTTCAATTTTAGATATTATGCAATACAAATTTTTATTTGTTATGTTATTGTTGATGGCTTTGACCTCACAATATTGCTATTCATTTTCAAGTTAAATTTTATGCTCGAAATTGCTCCATTTTATGAATTAAAAAAATTCTCATATAATTTTATATTAAAAAAAAAATAACTATTGGTTTCTATATTTTTCATCATTAGAAATCATTTTTATTCTTTTTACTGTTTATTTTCATGTGTTTGCATGTGATTATAAACTGTTAAAATTGCAATTAAATAGTCCTCATTTGTTTGATTACACCATATATTTCTCTAAATATTGGTATACTTGCTTATTTTAGCAACAAAAATATTGAAAATGGTGCTAAGCAATGTAATATAATGATTTTTTTATATAGATATAGACAAATAACAAATGGTTTTTAATGTATAACATAGAATTGTTTTAGAAAATGATTAAAAATATATAATTTGTTTAGGTTGTGATGAATATCATGTCCAAAATCTCTTAGTGGTACTTGTGGGGATAAGAGCCCAAATTTGTGTACTGGGCCTTGGGTCCTATTCGTGGATGTGGATACGTCTGAGGAGGAGTAAATAATTAGGAGAGGCCCTGGAATAAAGGACCACGCGAGGAAAGGATGGAGGAATATAGTCCGAGGAGGTTGTCCTTCTCAGATAGAATGAATATCGGTCAAGCAAATATTTGGGCGATTTAAGTGACCTTCCAGGAATTTCCAACAATAAAGATGAACTTTAAGCACGTACAAATGTGATAAGAATACAGAAATATCTCAAAGAAAAGCTACTACCGCTGCATTAAATGCACTGCAACAACTTTTCTGGCTGCATTTATGTGGAGAAAACCCCTGAACAGTGCAGTCTTAGCTACCGCCACTCACAGATAACAAAAGAAGATGTCTGATGGGACATATACTCAAGTGAGGGTTTAGATGGTTAACAAATGTATGATCAAGATGGCCTGAAAGGGACTATATAATGTAAAAGATCTCCCATAAGAAAGGGATCGGAAAAAATAGAAAAGAGAAAGGAAAGAAGGAATTACTGTAGCATTAAGAGCTGTACCAACTTTCAGAACTATTGTATTAATTTATAATCTATCTCCTCGGACAACCATTTCATCAAGCTTTACGTGTAGTTCACACTTGTTCATCGTTGAAATATTTACTAGCCGTTATTGCAAATCACTAAAACCTAGCTCTTTAGCCCATTCTCTACAAATTTATTGTATTGGGCTCACTAAACCATCGTCCAAATCCTTTTTGGGCCTGGGCCAAAAATTTGTGACCCTACAGTACTTCTTTATGATTTATTGGTGAATATTTCCAATAAAATTAATTAAAGTTGTTGTTATTGGTTGATGAAATTATTATTGATTATTACTAGATCTTTTTTTTTTCTCTCTCTCTCTAATTTCTAAGGGCATCTTTGCAGATTCAAGCATTTCAGAAGTGTTGACAAAATATTTCATCATATGAAAGTTGTGAAATTCACAAAATTATGTTGATAGAAATCTTTTTTTTCCTAACAAATTTACTATAGAACTAAAATTTTACATAGAAGACTATTGACAAAGTTAAGTGGTTCTTTTTTTCAAACGTTTAGTTTCAAAATATTAAATAAGTAAGCTATAGATTAACTTTTTACATTTTATGATATTTCACTGGAGTCACACACATACATACACACATATTAAAGGAGTAACATAGGTATAAAAAAATGCAATAAAATTCAAACGCCTGGATAATATTTTTTAAATTTCTAAGGAAATACTTATAAAAAGTAATTTGGGTGTCTAAAAGATTAATATTTATAAATTTAAAAATTTTAAAAAAAATTGTGTCCTAATCAGTCCTATTCGGTCCACTTTGGTCCACTCGGTCCACTTTAGTCATATTCAGTCATATCGGTCCACTTTGGTAATATTCGGTCCACTACAATTCTATTCGGTCCGTTTTGTCGTCCTTGGTCTTATTCAATCCACTTCGGTCAATTCAGTCTATTTCTGTTCTATTCGGTCCATTCTGTTTACTTTGGTCTTACTCAGTCTATTTTAGTTTTAATCAGTCCATTCTGTCCACTTTGGCCTTATTCAGTCCTATTCAATCCAGTTCAGTCCTATTCTGTCCACTTTGGTCTTATTCGATCCTATTCAATACACTTTTGTTCTCTTCGGACCACATTGCTCCAATTCGGTCTTATTTGGTCCATTATGTCTACTTTGGTCTTATTTAGTCCTATTCAATGCACTTCGGTTCATTTAGGTCCTATGCAGTCCATTCGGTCCTATTTGGTCCTAATCTAACTTTCGGTCCTATTCGGATCCGTTCGGTCCTACTCAGTCCATTTTGGTCTACTTGGTCCATTTCGTCCACCTCAGTCTTTTTCGGCCCATTCAGTCCGTTTGGTCATACTTAGTCCATTTTGGTCCTATACAGTAGGGGTGTCCACGGGTCAGTCTGGGTCGGGTTTATGCCCAACCCGCAACCAACCCACTTACATCGGGTGGACAGCTAAACGACTCGCCGCCGATCGCAGATGACCTCGGGTCGAGTCGGATCGGATGCTGGTGGACAACGGTTAAGTCGGTCGGCCTCGTACTGGGTTACAATCGTCAGATTTTCACCGAATCGAAGCTCAAAATCAACCCATCAAGCCCAAATTTGACCGAAAATCAAGGATCTAAGCAAAAATCGAAGCAAAAAATTCATCTCTATAGCCGGATCTAAGTGAAAATCGAAGTACAAGCACCAAATCTTCACTGGATCGAAGCACCAAATCTTCATCTCACCACCGGATCTAAGGAAGAAAACCTTGATCTTCATCGGATCTAACCAAAAACTACCAAACTTCACCGGAATATTGATGAATCTGAACGGATCTACGTAACTCCAGCCTTTTTTCATGGGTTTCCTTGGTCGAATCGGGTATATCAGGTTTTGAAGAAGAAAACTCGCCATCCGACCCGCGTCAGTCTGTTTTTGGAGGCGGAGACCAGTCTCCGACCATCACTGGCGTCGGGTCGGTCGGATTTCAGGTCGGTCCGGATGGTTTGGGCGGGTGGGTCGGTTTACGGTTTGCCGTGGACACCCCTACTATACAGTATACTTTGGTCCTAGTCGGTCCATTTGGTCCATTTTGGTTATACTTGGTCCATTCTGTCCCACTCAATCCACTTGGTCTTATTTGATCTATTTTGCTCCTATTCCATCCTATTTTGTCTATTTCGGTCATATTTGGTCCACTTTCGTCCTAATCGGTCTATTCTGTCCTATTCAATCTTATGTGGTCCATTTTGGTTGTACTTGTCCATTTTGGTCGTAATCGGTCCTTTTGGTTCATTTTGGTCGTATTATCATCACAATGTGTATTTTTCGTTGTTTTTAGTGCAAAACTGCAAACATCAAATTTTCATTAAATTTCGTTATGTTAATAGCAATTGTTACTAAAGAAAATATATATATATATATTGGAATGATCAACAAAATGTATTTTTTTTTATGACAAACATACATCAACGAAAGGCATTAAATCATCAATTAGCAAAAAGCATTACAATATGTACCATGACCATAATGTATTGAAACATTTTGCTATTTGGTCGGTTGTAATTTTCTACGTACATAAATTATAAATACACGTATATAAATTGTAGGAACTGGGTTTGAGCACTTCTTCTATTGGATGAGTGGACTCAAGCCCAACTAGCCCAATATAATGAATTTGTAGAAAATGGGTTTAAAAACTAGACCTTAGTGAGAATTACAATAACTAAACGTGGTTATAAGTGTGGATTGAATAGCAAGGAAATAGATTTAAAGTGTGGGATTCTATCCTCGGCCCTCAACTAAGGAGCTTGAAGTTCTTATTACTTTTTTCAATGTCCGGTTACAGAAGTTCCTCAGATGATACGAATTATTACAGTGTTTTCTACTTCTAATCACCTCCCCCATTTCTGGAGGACTTCTTACATTATATACTCCCTCTTAGCTGATCTTGGCCCTCCATCTGTTGATCATGCAGGTTACTACTTGAGTACTTGTTCCATCAGCCACCTTCCTCAGCTTTCTGTGAGCTGCAGCAGCCTAGCTAACACTGTTCAGGGGTCATTTCCTTATTAATGTGGCCAGAATGTTAGTTGTGGGCATTTAATGTGAAGGTGACAGTTCTTCCTTGAATTGCTCCTCCACCATGCTTCTATGGTTAACCCATTGTACTTGTCTTTTTCTTTGGATGCTTTGGGAGGCTGCCTTTGGTGGCGTGCTTCTCTTCCCTTCTATGATCTCAGCTTGCCGAGGACATGATCATCCTCGGCAATGTCTCTTGGGGAACTTAGGTTTCCTACGTTCAACCTCGGACGATTCTACCTCCTCGGCTAGGGCTTTTGGGCCCAATATGAAGTGGACTAGGGTCGCCAAATTCCTAGGCCCTACAATAGCCCCTCAAAATTCTGCTGTCCGGCTCCTCATGCGGGGAGGAGGATTTTGATGCCCACGGGCCCTTGTTATGGTTTGTCAAGTCTTGTCTTCCATTAGTGCCAAAGTCTTTTCGCTTGCCTAAGGCACATTTCCGGTGCTTCGGTATGTGGAGCGCGCCCTCATTAAATTCTGGCGGCTTTATGTTTCCCCACGCATAACGGTGCGATGATAATCCAACAGTGGGGATCTTTTTGACTTTATGGGCGGGAAAATCCACACGGTTATTCTTAACTGGAGGTATAAATACCCATTTAAACCGATTCGCCTCTTTACTTTTGCATTCAAGAGTTCTTGTGCACGTATCCTAGCTCAATCAAATCTGCAACCACACTTACGCCTTTCTCCAGCACAAAAAGCCTGTTAGAGGAGCTTCTCCTCACTTCTGTAAGTCTCATTCTTTCTCTAACTTACGTTTTCTCTCTTCCTTTCGTCCTTCCCTAAGTCTTTTAGTCATTTCTAGATATGGGTAGGTTTAAGAAATTGGTCGAGTTTGAAGAGGCGATGGAGAAGTTCATCGCTAATTATAGGATACCCAGTAACGTAGGTCTAAGATACTGTGAAGAAGGGAAGGGGTACTTTAGGAGGCAAGAGGGTGAAGTGGTGATTCCCATAATTGCTTTCCTAGAAGGTGGTATGAGAATCCCCATGTGTCCGGTGATGAAGGACTATCTCAGGCACTTCTAGTTAGCTTCCCACCCAGTACGCCGTCAATGTGTTTAGGATTTTGGGTTATGTGGACGTCTTGAATGAGAAGATGGGGTTGAGGTTAACCCATCATGACGTGAACTGGTGCTACAACCTCCAGCACCTAAAGGGCAAATCCTACTACATGAAGACGAGGGAGGATAAGACCCCACTTATTCAGTGCCTCCCCGGGTCCAGTAAGGGGCTAGATAAGGACTTCCTCATCGTCTCTGAGGAGTGGCACGACGGCCTCCATTGCCCGACGGTGGAGGGGACACCAGGTGGGGTAATTAGAGTAGGCGGGGGTTCGATCTTTTATTGTTGTCGCAATTTGCATTGTTTGGTTGCGAATACGAATGTGTTTTCTTTTTGCAGATCCGTACGCTTTTGAACGGCACTCCCACTTGGTCAACAGGGAAGATTTGCAGACCGTACTTAGGACCGAGATCTTCATGAACGAAGTCGACAACTAGGTTAGGGCTACTCACAAGATCCTTGGATAAAATCCAATCCAGACGTCATTTCCGTCCCCGAAGTACGTGATTAGAGCAAAAGATCCTTGGCTACAAAAAATCACAGTAGCAGAGCACGGATTCCTAGTCCCTGAGGGATCTCCTATTCCAGAGGGCATTCCTTTGGTAGGTGCCTCTTCATCCCCTCAAGCTGCAGAGGCCGAGGGAGGAAGACTAGAAGAAGAAGAAAAAGTTGCTGATTTAAGTCCATCCGAGGACGAATTTGGTGCGTTCGACCAAGTCCATCCGTCCGAGGATCCTTCTGGTGACTTGGGTGACCCTCATTTGACTGAAACAGACTTTTTATCAGCAGAAACTTCTCCTCAGGCCGAGATGGGTTTCAAGAGACAACCTCAGACCAGCCTGCTGGACCTGATTGAGGGCCAGCCAGGGAAGGATATGCCAGGGAGGTCTCAGTCCAAGCTTCCTCCTCCTCCACCCAAGTCTCAGCTTGCTCAAACCAGGTCCTCCGCCCAATCTAAGCTTCCACCTCCTTTCCCTCAGCCAAGTTTGCCATTAAGGCTTGAGCCCTCCGACCCCAAACAGAAGAAGGATAAAGGCAAACGGCCTGTGGGAGCAGATAAATCCCGTTCCTCTCAGGAGGAGGATGAAGCTCGACAGCCTCCTAAACAGTAGAAGACTGGGCACCAAGGCCAAGGAAAGGAAGTGGCCCTGCAATCCGAGGCCCAAGCTTAAACATGATAGGTGGCCGGGATAGGTATTCCTTGAGTTGCTGGAAGGCCACGACACAATCCTCGGACCACTCAAATCCCTTCCACTTGTTGATCAGGAGATAGAAAGGCCTGCAACTATCAGCCGATCTGGAAATGAATTAATTCAGGGCCGCGACCATTCCAATGAGCTTTTGGACCTCCTTGGGGTTTTACGGAGGCTTTAGATTATGAATAGCCTTGATTTGGTCAGGATCAACCTCAATCCCCCTATGGGTAATAATGTAGCCTAAAAACTTGTCAGATCCCATGCCAAATGAGCATTTGGAGGCATTTAGGCGTAGCTTGTGCTTCCTTAGGACATCAAAGATGAAGTTGAGGTCTTCTAAATGCTCGGACACCATTTTACTCTTCACCACCATATCATCAACATAGATTTCGATGTTTTTGCCTAACAATGGCTGGAACATTCTCGTCATCATCTTTTGATAAATGGACCACGCGTTCTTCAGGTCGAACGACATTACCTTGTAGTGGTAGTTCCTAACAGGTGTTACGAAGGCTGTCTTCTCCTCATCCTCCAAGGCTAGTGGTATTTGATGATAGCCCTGAAAGACATCTAAGAAGCTCATCCAAGGATGTCCTGCAGTTGCATCCACCAGCTTGTCTATCCGAGGCATGGGGAACGGGTCTTTTGGGCATGCCTTGTTTAGGTTCGTGAAGTCTACACAAACCCTCCGCTTTTCGCTTTTCTTCTTGACCACTACAGTGTTGGCCAACCACTCGGGGTAAAAAACCTCCTTGATAGCCCCTGCACGCTTAAACTTCTTCACTTCTTCCTTGATCGCATCAGCGTGCTTTCTCGATGGGCGCCGAGGTGGCTGCTTCTTGGGAGTGATGGACGGATTGACATTGAGATGGTGACAGATGAAGGCTGGATCAATCCCTAAAGCATCACAAGCATCCCATGCAAATAAGTCGATGTTTCTTTTAAGGAATTCAATCAACTCCTCCTTCTCTTGAGGGGGCAGCTGAGCCCCGACTTGAAAGAACTTTTCCGGGTCATTACCAATGACAACCTTCTCTAGATCCTCACATTTTGCATCCTCGGCAACTACTTCAAGATGCGCCACCGGGGTCTTTGATTGCTATAAGCTCTTTTCAGCAGAGACCGAGGACTCCGCATCGAGCCGATTTGAATCGGCAGCCACCATGCATTGCCTTACTGTGGATTGGCAACTACGGATTTCAAGAACCTGGTCACCTGACGGAAATTTCACCTTCTAATGCAAGGAGGAGGCAACAGCCCCCAAGGTATGGAGCCAGGGCCTGCCGACGATGGCAGTGTATGGATCCACCGCACTGCAATAAAGTTCACCTTCACTATCTTCGGGCCAGTCTGGATGGGTAGCCTAATCATGCCTTTTGGAATAACAAGCTTCCCGTCGAAGCTCATCAAGGGAGAGTTATAGGACGTCAAGTCTTCCGGTTTTAACTTTAGCCCCTTGTAGAGGTCGAGGTACATAATCTCAACCCCCCTGCCATTATCCAGCATCACCCTTTTCATGTCGTAGTCCCCGATTTTGAGGGTGATCACCAGAGCATCATTATGGGGCTGGGTGGTCCCAATCTTGTCTTCCTCTGAAAAGCTCAAGGTTGGGTGGAAACTCCTTCTGGCCCTCTTCGGCTCTGGCTGTGACTCCTCGGCAGGCAGCTGAGTCACAGACAACACTCGTGAAGGGCGTGTGCCTGTTCTTCCTAGTGCGGCCAAGATTACATTAATCGTCCCTGTAAGTGGCCTTAGTGCAGTATCTCTCTAGGGCTTCTGATGGGTCTGGCCTTGATGTCCATTGGAATGATGCAGGAGGTGTTTCAACTTTCCTTCTCGGACTAATTGGTCCAGATGGTTCCAGAGGTTCCTGCAGTCCTCCGTGGTATGTCCGTGGTCCTGGTGATATTGGCAGTAAAGGTTCTAATTGCGCTTCACGGGCTTTCTCGTCATCTTGTTCGGCCACCTAAAGTATGGCTCATTCTTGATTTTCTCCAACACTCGATGCACCGGTTCTTAGAATACAATGTTGACAGTCTGTGTGTTGGTTGCTCTGGATTGCCCTGCGAAATCTCTCTTCGGACGATTGCTGTTATATGGGTCCGACCTGAAATCCCTTCTCTCCTGAGGGATAACCTTCTCTTTTCCCTTGCCCTGCAGCTGGTCTTCCTCTACCCATTTATACTTATCGATCTGATCCATTAGTTGGTGCATACTGGTGGCAGGCTTGCCAGTCAGGGATTTCCTCAAGCCGTGCCCAGCTGGGATACTATTTTTGAAGGTGCTAATAGTGACATCATCAAAATTGCCATCCATTTCATTGTACATCTCCAAATATCTATTCGAGTAGGCCTTTAGAGTTTCTCCATCATGCATGGATAAAGACAACAACGCACTCAAGGGCCAAGGAGCTCTGCTATTTGTAACAAAACGAGAGCTAAAGGCTTGAGTTAACTGCCTATACGAATCTATGGAATTCGTCTTTAAGCCATTGAACCACCTCATCGCCATCGGTCCCAAGCTGGATCGGAAAACCTTGCACATCAGCGCCTCGTTCTTGGAATGGACAGCCATCCTCTGGTTAAACTGGCTCACATGCTCCACGGGGTCTGTTTTGCCATTGTAAATGATGAAGGTTGGCTACTGGAATCGCCGAGGGAGTATAGCCTTCTCTATGTGGCGTGTGAAAGGTGACTTGGAGAGTTGGTCTAGTGCCCTGCTCATGGCATCGCTTCCTAAGCCCCTAGGGGATGGGCTTTTACATGTACGTCTCCGGTAGTGCTCTTCTTCGTGAGAGAAAGTCTCACTTGGAGGAGTTCTTGATCTTTGCCTATAGTCATCATCGCTTTCATCGTCGGAGGGCATGTCAGGGCTGGAATGAGACCTCCTTCGTTGTGCATGGCGCAGCTTCCTCTTTAAGTCGTCTATCTCCCGCTGCATGGCCAACTTGTCATCTTGTCTCTGGGATATGTGACTCTTAACCTCTTTTGATTGCATGGCCTGGTCATTATTTTGTCTCTGAAGCACGCGACTGCCTCCATGAGAATGGTTTCCGTTGGTTTGGGTGGTGTGCACACTTCCCGCTCGAAACCTTCCATTCTCTTCGTTTCGATCACGCTTGGGGTTAGGAAAGTTGCCTTGTTGTTGGGATCTTGCTAGTTCAAGTTAATGGGAGCTTGCTTGATGAGGACTTGATCCTACCATGCTTGATTATTGCCCTTACTAATGCATAAGTTCTTCTCACAGACGGCGCCAATTGTAAGGACTGGGTTTAAGCACTTCTTCTGTTGGATGAGTGGACTTAAGCCCAACTAGCCCAATACAATGAATTTTTAGAGAATGGGTTTAAGAACTAGGCCTTAGTGAGGATTACAACAACTAAATATGGTTATAAGTGTGGATTGAATGGCAAGGAAATAGATTTAAAGCGTGGCATTCTGTCTTCGGCCCTCAACTAAGGAGCTTGAAGTTCTTATTACTTTTCTCAATGTTTGGTTACAAAAGTTCCTTAGATGATACGAATTATTACAGTGTTTTCTGCTTCTAATCGCCTCCCCTATTTCTAGAGGACTTCTTACATTATATACTCCCTCTTAGCTGATCTTAGCCCTCCATCTGTTGATCATGCAGGTTACTACTTGAGTGCTTGTCCCATTAGCCACCTTCTTCAGCTTTTTGTAAGCTGCAGCAGCCTAGCTAACACTGTTCAGGGGTCATTTCCTTATTAATGCGGCCAGAATGTTAGTTGTGGGTATTTAATGTGGAGGTGACAGTTCCTCCTTGAATTGCTCTTCCACCATGCTTCCATGATTGATTCATTGTACTTGTCTTTTTCTTTAGATGCTTTGGGAAGTTGCCTTTGGTGGCGTGCTGCTCTTGCCTTCTATGATCTCGGCTTGCCGAGGACATGATCATCCTCGGCGATGTCTCTTGGGGAACTTGGGTTTCCTACTTTCATTCTCGGACGATTCTACCTCCTCAGCTAGGGCTTTTGGGCCCAATATGAAGTGGACTGGGGTCACCAAATTCCTAGGCCCCACATAAATAATTTTAATAGATGGGTACAAATTAAGTATGTGTGTGATGATTTATCTTTACTCTTATCTAATAGTTGAGTACCACAATTCGGCCCCCTCAAACAAAAAATCCTGGCTCCGACACCACTGCGTCTTAATATTTTTAATGGAGACATTAAAAGTTCAAATTCTCCCTTACTTGTTATAAACTATTGAATTTGTCAAAAAAAAAAAAAAACACTCATTAAATAAATGTATCAACCTTAAATTGCGATAAATGAAAATAATTGACAAAAGAGAGGACACTATAAACACATGCCTAAATTGTTAAAAAAAAATTTAAAATATATATAGAATTGAGTTCAAGCTATATCATATGCAAATAATTATGATCCAAATTTTAACAACTTATGGTTACAATCTATAAATTAAAGAAGCTAGTTGATTCTGTTGAAATAAAATATATAACTTTCACTTTGTTTTCTCTCATATGATAGGTTTTTAAATCCATTGAATATTTATATTATGAGGATCTATTATATTGTGTGCAAAATTGAATATCGACCTATGAATCTTAATAGTCGAAACTCGAGATAAATGATCGATCCTCATATTATAATTTTTTTGACAATTAATACATAAGGGTACTATACCAAGAGGGCCATATATATCCTGAATTTTATCATACTATTTGTCTAACTATATTTCCTATATATACATTCCTATATATATATATATAGCTTAATAATAAAGATATATAATGTCCGGGTTTTATGCGATATATGTATCTGCCAAATCCAAACTTCGTTAATTCTCTTTTCTATCATTTTCTTCTTCTCCCATCATTATTATTGCTCGTCATGTGCTTATTACTTCTACTGCAGAAGTGTATTGTTGACAAGAAGTTAAACAAGAATGGCTTCGAGGTATTTGCCAGAGAATTTAAGATCAGTGGGAGTGAGGCCCGTTAATTACACTAAGCCCCATGATAAATGATTTCTTCAATTTGTAATTTAATTGCAGTAGAGTCCATGGTACCCCTAATATCATTTTTTTTTTTTTTGGGATTTCCTTTATGATGATCAAATATCATAGTATGCATAAGATATGTGTCGAATTAGATTTACAAATCTAATCATACACATTATGAGGTGGCTGATCAAATATCATTGAAGGATGTTTGGAAGATATAGTGCAGGTGCATATCATAGATTGAAAGAACTATGAATCTTCTAGTTGTGTGAAAGCACAATGTTGTGGTACCTGCCTTTATGTTCTCTTAAACAAATAAATCATTCCTTTTGTTATAATAAAGGGAAAAGTGCGAAATGGATTATTTATATAAGCTGTGGGATTCTGTGTTATGTGTTAAGTCCATGATTATTGATAATTTATGACAACTTCCCTGCTAATTTACCTTCAACCATTACAAAAGGTACCGATTTGTGATCCTCGTTGTGGTTTTCATTAAATTTGCACTGAATTTCTAATCCAAAAGCTTTAAGTTTGTGAGTGTCTTTGTGACTAGTTTGCCATCTCATGAGTCATGAGTTTTGTTTTTCGTTTGTTTGTTTTTTTTATAATAGGTTGATTAACCATAAATTTGCACTATTTATGGTTTTCATTATTATTAATATTATTTGACTTATGATGCGTTTGCAAGAGTTGTAGCATAACACTGTCATTTTTTTTTTGGTTCCTCTCTAAACATTTAAAAATATATTAATTGATTAATTAGTAACATGAAAACAATAAAATACCAACTAAATCAACTAATAGATGATTTACAGTAAAATTAATATAATTTAAGTCTTAATACATCCACTTGGCTCAAACTCTACTAATCAAAATTACAATTACAATGAGTCAATTTCAACACAGTTATACTCAAGTAACTATGAGACTGATTGGATAAGCTGTTTCAAAAGGTACGTTTTAAAAACGAGCGTTTTTAAAACGTGCATTTTGATAACACCATTTTAAAAACCACATACAAACGTTTGGTAAAAATATAAAAATATGCGTTTTTTATTTTTAAAGCCACATTAAGCGCTTGGATAAGCTATTTTAAAGATAGCTGTTTTGGATGTAAATTCCAAAAAAAGACTTAACTATTTTGGTAAGATTATTTTATCATTTTTCCTGTAATCACTGTTTTCTTCAAACTCATCTATTCAACAAGAAAAAAACTAATCCCATCCAATCCAAATGGTTTTGTTCAACCCCATCTATCTAAATTTTTTTTTTTTTTTTTTTTTTTGAACTTCACAACCAGTAAAGAAACAGCAACCACACCAAACATCCAACCAAAATTTTATTCTAGTACCATCAGCTACCTCAAATTTAATGAAGCAAGAAAACTTTGTCCATCCTCTCTGAATATACTTCCATAAGCAAACCTCATACGGCCCATTAATAGACTTGGAACGCCACCTACCCCCCACTGAACCATACGTTTGGGATGGAGACTTGGTATACCAACAGAAAACTACAAGAATAAATAAAAAGACAGTTAACTGTCACAGTTTTGAAGCATGCTAAAAGAATACCACAGTGACAACAGCCTTGAAGACATTAGGCACTATTACCATCCCATCTAATGTGCTTCTCATACGTGTGATACAACTATTCCACTAGGGCCATGTCGTTGTTTAGATTTTAAATAACTAACTTTTAGACAAAAGTTTACAGGATCCAAACAATGGTGACCATCTCACCAATGCATAATGCCAGTATCAGATTTAAAGAAAAATTTTAAATTTAACTTTCTCTCATGATAGAAACACAAAATTTATGCCATCTATAAAGCATCCACAAGTAGAGAGGATATGACCAGCTGTAACATAAACTGACACCACCAAATCATTAAATCTGTCTATTGCTTTCAAAAACCTGCACAAGAATGTAAGGAAGGAGATTGTTAGTAGGTACATTGATGAAAAAATAGGTGCAACACAAGAATAATAGAGCAAAAGCATAGTTTTTATCACGTTGACATACAATAAAAATATTTAAAACAATTAAATAATAAATAAATAAATAAACCAAAAGCGAATCAAATTAATCATGATGATTACACAATGCATCAAATAAGATTAAAAAAAACTCAATCACGAGTCAACATAATAAGCAAGCTTTCATCATACAGAGCATGATACTAATCAATTAATGCAGGATAGGTTCAAAAAGTGATTAGCTACCAGTGTTACACAGATTATACCACAATAAAAAAAATCACATTTCAGAAACTAATAAATAGGAAGTATCAAGAACTTACAGTTCGTTCATAAGCATAAACATGACCAGCAAACACCACATCTACTTTTTACTTCACAAACCACGCCTTATACATTACTCATGGATTCACCCTCTAGAAAATGATAGTTGCAGCTGTTATACCAAGGGGAATTCATTAGAACAATCAACCAAGGTGTCTCAGTCCGGTTAACTTTTGGTAGTTCCTCTTCAAGCCATTTGTATCGAGGGGTATATTTACCTGAAAAAATGGTAATGACAAGTAGATTTATTATTTTTGCTTTTGCTGCATGAAATCCCCAATTTAATTGGGACGAAGCCTTAGTTGAGTTGAGCTGAACTACATTGAGTTTGGCAAAATGAGACACTAACACATGCCATGCTAGCTTAAACAAAACACTATGGTAGCAATCTTGTCATTTAACTTAGCCACATAAATTAGGAAGTCTTGATCATTACATCCTGTCATCCCCTGTAAAAACATTTTTTTTCTTTTGTTTCTTACAGCATTTTGGGGGCAAAACCCCATCATTGAGGATGTAGTCCTAAGTAGTCCTTAAAAACTGATATACAATGTCAGTGAAAGATACTTGTAATGTTATAAACATTGTATATGATTGTCATTATGGAAACCAAAATAAAACAAGATTCCGCATTGATATATATATATATATACACACACATATATAGTTAGTTAGTTAGAAAAGTTTGCCAACATTTGATCCCATGATCATGACGTTTTTCTTTGTGTCTATATCAATTATTCATTATGATAGGCCAACTGAAGCATTAGAGGCTATTCAAGAGAGGAAGGACAGACTTGACCTTGTTCTGCCAGACGTCCATATGCCCCTTTTTTATAGCAAAAAACCAAGATTGAAACATATGAATAATAATATGACCAAGAGGCATGAGCAATTATGCTTACAAGACAAAGCCCAACATACTTTCCCTGCCCACCACTTATAAACAACCACAAACCAGAATTTCCAGCAAATTGTTTGTTTCAATAAATAGTATTCTTGCTCTTTTCCCTTTTGTTATCAGAACTATGCCCACTACAAGCACACAGAGATAGACACATCTAACCCTCAACTCCTCAGCAACACCCATAAATAGATTCCAAAATCTTTCAAACTCAGAAGGGCACCTCGCATAGACAGGACACACAAACACTATACTGGAAGTGCATTTACAATACCCATTAAGCTTTTTATCACTAAAGAATGTTAAAGCCCATAAACACAATCCTAATTCTTGAATGAGAAACATAATAAAGAAAACTCCTATATCCATTTATTCCCAACCCACCCAAAAAAAAAAACACGGGGTTCTAATTCCAATGATATCTATGTGTCTACAAATATAAAGCAATAATTATAATCAAAACCCAAAATGGGCAGGTCTCAAAAGCAGCCAAAAACCCAAATAAATTCACAACCCATGAAGAAACAAAAACAGCAGCAGCAACAAATCCCTCAGCCAAAATAAGTTCCAAAATTTTGATTTCAAATTCAAACAATCATGTAACCCACCATCCAAAAAGCCCAAATCTATAACATAAATTCAGCAGAAGAGGAACAGAGAATTGTTACCTGGCAAGTGAGATGAAGAACGAAGACCATAAACTAAGCAGAAGTAGGAACAGAGAATAGAGAGCCCGTGGAGATTGAGAGAATAGAGTAGCAGACATACATGGAGAAGTATAGACTGACTAAGAAAATAGAGGAGGAGATATACATGGGGGAAGGGATAAAGCTGGTATTTCTTATCGTATTGGCGCTATTTTGATTTTCTAAAGAAAAAAAACAGCGGTAACCCAATCTGCGTTTCTGAAAAAGCAGAGCTTTGCAGTGTTTTGTAAACGTGAAAAATCTGGATTTTGGAAATGCAAACGTGACGATTTTGTGAAGCCAAACGGTTTACAAAATTACATTTTGTCTAAAAACGTGCGTTAAGACTTTGTGAACGGCCTATCCAAACGGGCTTTTCATCAGCAACATCTCCACTAGTCTAAAGTAGCAATAACAGCTCCACACAGCAGCAGTATCCATAATTCACACAGCAGCAATAGTATCTCCACAATAGGTAACTCTTTGTGATGATCTTAACAATTACACAATGTTTTATGACTTTCTCAATTTGTTACACTTGTTTGCTGCGTATCTTTATTTACACAATGTTAGTTGTCTTTTTTTAAATGAATGTGCATAACTGAAGAATCATCACATCTATGGGTTTCTAATTAGAAAGGTGCTATAGTCCACAGCTTGGAAGGTGTTTGTGTTTTATATATGTAATTTTTCAAGCATGGGACTTATGGGAAAGGCTGAGTATAGAATTTATTTGACAAATTTACTTGTAGCCAAAATAGTTTAAACAAAAGAGGGTCATGCGGGTTGGAAAGTTCCAACAGAGAATGCTGTGGATCATTATTTGGGTTTGGGCTAAGGCTAACACCAGATATTTGTGGTAGCTCAAATCTCAAAGCCTCAAAACCTCGTCCTTTCTTGGAGAATGCCATGGCCCAAATACGAACTCAAGCCTAAAGGAATTGTGCAAGAGAAAATAAAAATGAAGTGCACAGGTTTATGATGTTGATGTCATTGAGAACGGTGAATGATATCATGATTTCAAAGCCAAGGGCATCATTGTCACCGATTTGTTGCCTTTGATTGGGGTAGGTGAAGTGACCCACTATATGTTTTCCAAAGTCTTGTTTTATGTTGTCATTGGAGAACTTCTGCAATCTTCTATTTCTTTACACAAGTTATCTTATCTCAGGTCAGTACTACTAGCAACGATGACTAAAGAAAGAAAAGGTGCTTTAGTAGATTTCATCATGTGCATTTAGAGGAATGAAGTTTTAGTTACTTTTCTTGCATCCTGCTGCAATCATAGAATGCCACATCTAGTAAGATACCAATTCTTGAGATATTCTAGAGTGCACTACATATCAATTCGATGTGGAATGTTGTCAACAAGTATAATTCAAGTAGGGCTAAACTTGGTGATTGTTATATAAAAGTAGTGACAACGAGGACAAAGCAGATGATATGATAGAGTCCACTACCACCCAGCTCTTTTTAAATAGCCTAAGCATAAATTGAGTTTGGACCCCTCTTCTATATGTGTAACAAAATGGCAATAGCCCTACACCCAAGCACGTTGATACTTCCATTCCTATTAGTGTTAATGTCAGTTATTGTTAGCTATACAATGGCAGATGCAGCCAAAGACAGAGAAGAGTGTGCACAGCAACTAGTAGGATTGGCTACATGTCTGCCTTACGTTGGAGGTCAATGAAAAGCTCCTACACCAAGCTGTTGCACTGGTCTTAAATAAGTCCTAAAGGACAACAAGAAGTTCTTGTTCATCATCATCAGAGACTGTAATGATCCAGAATTAGGACTACAGTGAATTTGTTTGCTGCCTTCTGTTTGCCATGCCCTTACTAATGTCTCCCAGTGTCCTAGTATGCATTCAGCTATAAGAGTTGTTTTGTTCTAGCGAATTGGTTTTTTATGAAATTCAATGTAAGAAGTGAATGGTGAGTGCTATAGACCTGTTTTGGTTTTACACTTCTCTAAAAAGGAGGACAAATATCACTAGAAGTGGCTAATATTTGACACATTGATTTGATTTGTTTGCATGGTCATGGATGCAACTCTTCTACACTTGGATCCTAATTCACTAGAAGCTCAAGTTTTCTACCAATTAGGAAGGAGTTCTAATCAAAGTGATGTTAGTCCTGCTCCTAGTCCAAGTGGTAATGTAACCAACATACATGAGTCTTCTTTTTAATTTCAATTTCTTTTGATATTGTAGAAAACTACTTAAATTTGTGGGTAATTTCTCTGGCTATATGTGGAGGGAGTTCCACGAGTGCCAAAAGTGAGGGGACTAGTGGTCAGGACAAGAATGAAAGTTGTTAAGGTCCAAAGAGATGGTTTGGAATGGATATTGTTATTGGTGGAGCCCTAACATGGTGTTTCATTACTTCACACCTGTTCATATAGATACTTGGACTGTCACTTTTCAGTAACTTTGGCCTTTGACTATTGTTTTGTAATTGTTATCCTCATGTTATGTTCATTTTATTTGTTAATACTCCCTGCCTCTATTTATCCCAGAATAATAATGAAAACCTTCTAACTCACCTTTGTCTCTGCTTTTCCACAAGGGGGGTCTTTTGAAATATGCCTTCCTTATAAATTTTTTGAAAAAGAAAAAAGAAAAAAGAAAAAAGAGTCGAAGGATAAAGTATATGTATCTAGTATGAGAATAAAAAAGTAACAGATAAAATTGAACTTTAATCACTATCCTTGAAGTAAACCTGTAAGGATGTTGCAAAAACAAAAAGTAACTTTCTCAATTGTCTGCAAGAGAAATTTCTCAAATTTTTGTAGATACCATACATCTTATCCTTGATTAGATTGGGGGGAAAAAGATACTTCCATGAGAATTTTGAGAAAATTCTGAAGATACCATTTTATTTCCCTTGAGCTTTCAAGGTATTCATTTGGTTAGAATGATGTTTAACTTGTTGTGGAAAGTGGGCTATACAAGTGTACATGATAAAAGCCTGAAACACCAACTTTAAAATGATACATCAGGTTCTACTGTTACTATCAGTAGAAAACATAGCTCCAAAAAAAAAAAGGATTTGTCTTCACTGCAATATTTAGTATGTAATGACAATAACAATAATTAATAGGTGCTTGATCTCTATAAAGTATAGTTGGTGTTATAAAACATGTCAAAGAAAGAATTTCTTTTAAACTCAAACCAACCAACAATATTTAATCAACAAAGTGAGAAAACTTAGTCATTTTGTGGTTTTGGTAACATATAGTAACATTTTCCTTATAAATATCAAGCGACTTTTCCAAATAAAACCATGATGCTTGAAAATTATATTTTATTATAAAGCATGACCCTTAGTTATTTAATTTTAGATAACAAATTGTGATACATGGTATTATCCATAGACATAACCGAAAATTGTAAGCTTATATATAAAAAGGAATTGAAGCAAAGGGAATGCCTGTACAATGAGGTGATTCCTACGGCATGGTTACCAGATTCAATTCCCCAAAAAATATTACCTTGTGCCAATTTTGACTCTTTTTACACAATGGGAAAAAAAGCACATCAAATACATCCCAATTGAAAATACAAAGATGGAATTTATTCAAATGTAAGAAATTAGATGAAAGAAAATTTCACATTATTTTTTTGCTTAACATGCAAAGATATAAGTTAAAGAATGAGAATATTATGAGCAGATAAAGGTTGAAAGGAAAAGAAAAGAAAGGTGATAGTACTAGTGAGTGAGTTATTGAGTTGTTGAACAGTTGCAGCACCCAAAAGCTTTAATTAAGTCCCACTTCTTAAGAGTAGGTTTCTTTGGTTCTTCATTTGAAATTTCATCATCTGAAATGAGAAACATAAAGATTCAAATATCCAATCTGTGCCAAGACCATATTTACAAATTTATTTGGAACTCAAACTGTAGGAAATGAAATTACCTGATATTTTACAGGTTTCCTATCTCAAAATGTGTCTATAACTTCATGGTATGGTAAGCAAAATTGAGAAATTAGAGCTAAGATTAAATCATAAATCTTGTTTATGATTTTACAACATTCACCAAACAATCTTTTTATTCACGGAACTCATCATGTTAAGAAGTCTCCAAGTGCCAACAGTCTTCATTTATGAGATCCTATTAGATCAACGTTTAAGAAATAAATTTAGAGAATAAGTGAGAAAGTAACAAATTTTCTACCAATCCATGCTTATTGCCAAAAAAAATGAAGAAGAGAAAGATAAATTAAAAAAAGAAGGTAGAAAGTAATACTTTGTTAGTAAAATAATGGTAGAGATTAAATTAATTACAAATTAAAATTGTTGAGATGAAATTATTTTTGCAAAAATATTTTCATATTCATCCGTTCCGCATGGTCCACAAAATCTACCAGTCCACACTTTTGGGATGTTGAGACATGGGAGCAAGGAATGGTGGTTTTTTTTTAGAATCTTGGGTGGAATCAGAGGCAGTGGGACCAGATAAGGAGAGAGATGGGCTCAATTTGAAGCCTTTAAAGCGCCACATCTTCTTGATTCCAATAGTATATATGTCACGCTCTCTCTCTCTCTATGACAAACAAGGCGCACCCAAATGCACCTCCTACTCCCATTCCTTAGTCAATCATCCACTAGTAAAAGACAAAAACATCCCCGATGTTTTCATCGAAAAAATGTTCAAACCTGGACCTGTCTTTTGGTCTTTTTCTGAGAGTCCATAACTCACAGACTCTCACAGTCGGTGACATTGACGACGCACATTCCCCAAACGAAGGAAAAGGAAACAGAAAATAGAAAGAAAAAAAAAGAGGGAACTTATGAAGAAGAGAACAAACAACATTGCTTTAGATGACGGAAAAGGAATATAGTTGTATCATTCATATATTCACGCAATTGACAAACAACATCGGTTTCTCTTTTGGGTAACCAACAAAGGTTGGTTCTGCTAACGTTTGAAGGGCTCTCGTTCATGGGTTCTGCTTAGCTTATCTCCTGTGTCTGTATGTTCCTTTTGACCCTATTTCGTTTCTTTCCAGTTATGTAGAATTCGAATTGTATCTGGGTTTTATAGTTTTTCTGTTATTATATATAGTTTGTATCTGGGGTTTTGTTTTTTGGTGCTATGGCTGAAGGGCATGTTTGGTTGATGATTATTATTGGTTTTTAAATTTAATAGCTTTCCACTTTGGGTGTTATAAGGTACAGTCAGTTTTCCTTTTGCTTATTTGACTGTTTTTGAATTTCACATGAGGATATTTATGTGGGTAATGCTTCTTTTCCTGAATTGGGGTTGGATGAGGCTCAGAGGGTTGCATAGTTAGGATTTAGACAACACTATACTTTAAAAGTTTTTGTCTTTTGGGGCTGTCCAATATAGTCTGGACTCTGGAGTGAAGGGGGTTACTTTGATGGCACTATGAAAGTTATTCAGAAAGTTTCCTAGGTTCTTCACTGGATATGATTAAGCTATTAGCGTATATGAGAAACATTATATGAATATAACATGTAAAAGCTTTGTTAAATTTGAGAACCCTGTGTTCACCAAATTCAATAGAAATGGTTCCTTCATTATTTTCAATTTTTCTAAATTTGATATTTCAGATTTTGTTGATTTAATTGGAGTCCATATGTTCTGTATCTGTATCTGGTTCAACGCTGTGTGGAGCTTGAAATGGTCAAATCCATTTCTTACATTATTCATGTGTTGTGAAAAATTATGCATTTGAGTATTTGAGCTTCCTGTCCTATATGTAAATCACGCAAAAAGAAAGTAAAATTATTCATCTGTTAGCCTAGGCTGGATAACAGGGGAATTTCTTTGATTTGCCAAAAGACTTGCCCAACATTACTTCAACGTATCAAATTTACTAATTTGAGTTGTTAGCAAAATGAAGGGCAGGTTGTTAGCAACTTGAAGACCAAGTGAATGACTTTTATTTTGGACGTAGATTTGGAACAAGATGGCATGTCTTGTTTTTTTAAACATATGAGATGGGATGTAGCTGAATTTGAGGAGAGGAATGCTGGAAAAGAGAGGAACAGGATTCAGTCCCTTTGTTAAGATTATTTTAATTTTGTCCTCTCTTGCGATTCATTAGTCTCAAATGTTATCAAAAATATTTCTTATAGTTGGTAAAAGAGCATCATTGTCAGTATGTTCAATTGGCAAGAGTGTCCTGAAAGATATAGAGGCTTGAACATGAGCCATGAAGGGGACGACTTGTTGGCGTTCACATGCAAGTGTTGAGTTTGAGAGATTGATATAATAGTTAATCCCCAAACAAAATGGCCTAAGATTTTGAATTGAAGTTGTATCCAATGTGCATATCAAGGCGTCATTGAAAGGCTATCCAAAGTGTCAATCTTCCCATATCTCCTGCAATGCTAGTACTTAATGCAGGACTATGTGGCATTCACATACTTGAATGGTCTAGATTTATCCTATTTCTGCATCATGCTTAGCATCATGTATGTTAGGAAGACAATTCCCCAGAAGAAAGGCCAAAACGTTTATACCCACCCCCTCCCCCCCAAAAAAGAAAAAAGAAAAAGTTGAACTGCAACGATATGAAGGGCTCTTCACCAATTCCAATGTAGCCCTCACTCTAGCACTGCTACCCTTAAAGGGTAGGGGTGGTTAGTGACTCCTTGGGTCTGCAAGCATGTATACTTTCATTACCCCTTGAGTCTGCTATCCCTGTATGTTGGCATGTTTTTGATTATGGTATCCCGTGTTACCTTCAACTTGGCTTAGCAACAACCATGTTTGGAAATATTTAGGGCATTTAAGAATTTTGCTGGGTGTGGTAAAATTCTCATAAACTCATTGCATGGATGACAAAGTATAATCATTAGTAAACCTAGTTCTGATTTGTTGGAAATAAAGGAGAGATATTACTTAAGTTTTCTTGAAATTCGCACAAAATGAAATTACCAATAAACCATTATTAATGAAATAAACTTTAGAGATAAATTCTCTTTTTATTGCTTATACTAGTGAGATTTCCAATAAGAAAGAAGTCTAACAAATAGCAACATTATTCGCTTGCTTAAAAAAGTACCTTTTTTATTTTTAAATTTCCTTTAGGCAGCTGGACATGTAAATGTTATAGACATATTATGGATCCGGTAAAACATTGAATTATATAAATGGAAATATCATAGTTTGTTTAATTGTTAAATTTGTTTAAAGACATTAACTTCAGCCAATTAAGGTAATGGTTAAAAGCAATGAATTAAGATTGAACAATAGAAATGCATCAAAGCTCAGTAAGCAGCTAAGCCTGTCGACTTATATGGGAAAGTCAAATGACAATTAATTTATGAATATATTATTTCTATAGTTGATGTGAATGATCATTTATTTTAAATTAGAATAAAATTAATAAATTTTTTATTTAAAAAAAAATAAAACTCCAACATGATTACTCTGCTAAATTGCTATTTATGCTTGTTCTCTCAAGCTTCAGTTCATATTTTGCAGGTTCCCATTTGTTAAAAAAGTATCATGATGGGAAATAGTATTGAAGATGATGATGATGATTCGTTCTCTAAGCCCCTTGGAAGATAGTCCGTCATTTATTATGGCATGGGTCACATGCTCAATGATATCACTGCTGCCTGTTGGTTCACTTACCTCTTATTGTTCTTGACAGATATTGGACTTTCTCCAAGGTATATATCTTATTACCTGGCCAGCAGTTTATAAAATCACATTACAGTTGTTATAGATGTTTTCTGTTGAAATTTTCTTCACATTATGTTGAAAAAGAACGATACATGGAAGGAAAGTGATGTTTATCCTGGGTAATGTTGAATTTTGTAATAAGGGATTTATCAGGTTCAAGTTTTATATGTTATTCGGGAAAAGTAAATCTGGTGATATTTAACTAGACTTAAACTCTTATTCTTTGCAGCATGATGTGATTTTAGTTTTGGAATATGGTGAAGTCAGCAAACAATTTATATCAAGCACACACTAACAACACTACCAAGAACTCCTTGATTTCCTTTCGCTTTCATTAAAATTGTTCTTGAATAAAGTTTTTTGTGTTGCTGCATTGAGTTCTGTTTAACTGGTATAAATGAATCGTTCAGCTCCTATAATTTTTTTTTTTTGACATTGTTGTATCATTTCGTTGGGATGCTGCTGCAGTTATGCGTTCAGGTCAAATAGCTGATGGATTTACAACCATATTTGCTGGTGAACTGGTATTTCCTTTTTCTTTTTGAAATGCTAAAACATATGTAACTAGTTACTGTACAATTAAACAAGAGTTCAATATTATATGTCTATCTGGTCCTTTGTTTTTTTTTTTTTTGGAATGCTTTTTAAGATCCATCATTGTTTTTTCCGTTTATTGATTTTCCTCTGTTTTATTTAATTCAATGGAACTTTCAAAATAGTGCTCAAGTTTGAGTCTAGTGACAAGTTAACATGTGTTTCTTGTACTTCTTACACGTGTTTGTTTGATTCATTTTGCATTGCTTGCTTCTAGTACAAGACTAAAATGTAGAAAAA
>NW_027069991.1:47348-83321 GCF_002906115.3 Quercus suber
AAAAAAAAAAAAAAAAAACAAACAAACAAACAAACATTCACTCTTAACTCTTGCCTGCTTTAGAATTCAATTCTCCCCAGGATTTTGCATATAGAATCCAATAAATGATAAACTCGTCAACCTGAAACCAAAGGATAAAATTAAGAGAGAACTAGATTAGTATTTGATAAATTTGGTTCTGTAGTAACTAGCTATATATTCAGACCTTGTTTTTTAGTTTAATTAATACTTACATCTTTATTGAGAAACCTGTAGAAACACTGGAGTTATATCCTTCCAAAAGAAATTCCAATCTCTAGGATGGGATGTGAGCATCATAGTGCACTCTTGACCTATATCCTCCTGCATTTTTCAAATATGTGAGAAAAGATATACAAACAAGTTTCCAATCATATGTTTCTTATTATTTTGGTTCACAAGAATTAAAATCCTCCTCTTCCTCTCCCTTTCCCATTCAACCGATAAAGCAGAATTTCTTCAAACAAGCACTATGATGCATGCATATCTCTTTTGCTATACAAACTGGTGAAATAGCTCCCGCATTACCAGGGAAATATCTTTGGATATTTAGAAGGAAAAAAAAAATGTAAAAAATATCAAACAGGAGAAGTAAAAGTTGCAAATCTAAGGTCCTAAAATATACAAAAGCAGTGGTTAAAAGTTATAGCCATTATGATTTTAGATACGTTTGCTCACCTTTCATAGGAGTCTTGAGGCTATTTGCACACTTTATGAAAGCAATCATCCCTGTATCTCAATGTACTTAGCACTACATCATTTATACAAAGGGTCCTATATATTTACTCTTTACTTCTAGTCCTGTACCAGTGTATATGAAATACAATAAAACAAGAATTGATAATTCAGATCTTGAAGATGTGAAAGAAGAAACGAAAGAAAAAAAGGACAAAGAACACTGGAGAGGGAGGTTAGGATATTGTATAAGCTACCTCCAAAGATAATTCAGATGAGAAAGCCACTTAGTTGTAAAAAGCTGGCCATACAAATGTACATGATAAAAGCCTGAAACACCTGCATTAAAATGATGCATCAGGTTCTGCTCTTACTATTAGTAGAAAAAAATAGCTTAAAAAAAAAGGATGTCTCGACTACAATAATTAGTTTGTAATGACAATAACAATAATTAATAGGTGCTTGATATTTGATGTTATAAATCATATCAGCAGTAGAATTCTTTTCTTTTAGCTCAAACCAACCAACAATATTAAAATCAACAAAGTGAGAAAACTTTTAGTTAGTTCGTTGTTTTGGTAACATTTTCCTTCTAAATATCAAGATACTCTGCAAAAATAAAACCATGATGCTTAAAAATAATATTTTATTATAAAGCATGATGTCATAGTGATTTAACTTAGATAACAAATTGTGATACATGGTATTATCTGTAGACATAACAGAAAATTGGAAGGTTATATATAAAAAGGAATTAAAGAACAGAATACCTGTACAGTGAGCTGATTCCAATGGCTTGGTTACCAGATTCCAGTGCCGAATGCAACTTTGCCTTTATTCAATTCTCCTACTAATATTAGCTTTTGCCAATTTTGAATCTGTTTAAACAACGAGAAACAAAGTCCATCAAATACATCACCTCTTCATCAACCCAGTTGAAAATACAAAGATGGAATTTATTTGAACGTAAGAAACTGGATGAAGGAAAATTGAGCAGATAAAGGGGGGAAAAGGAAAAGAAAAGAAAGTTGATATTACCAGTGAGTGAGTTGTTGAGTTGTTGAACAATTGCAGCACCCAAAAGCTTTAATCAAGTCCCAATTGCAGCACCCAAAGGTTTCATTTGGTTATTCTTCATCTGAAATTTAATCACCAAGAAATACAGACGTTGAGAGAGAACAATGGAGAAGAAGAACTTTTGGATTTTTTTTTTTTTTTTTTTTTTAATAATCCAAGGTTGGGAGTAAAATGGTAGACTTTTATATACCTGGCTCTTCTTCTTGCTCAGACAGATGTCCTTTCAAATTGGGAATGTGAGAAATTTTATGCCAATCTTCCCCGATTTGCTTCTTGCATCTTTTCAGTAAGATGTTGAAGAAATTTTCTACCAATCCATGATTATTGCCAAAACAATGAAGAAAAGAAAGATAAATTAAAAAGAGAAGGTAGAAAGTAATACTTTTTCTACCATATTTGTGAGTGCCAGGAGGGGGGGCAGTCCAGCACACAGCTGGGTTGGATTTCAGCTCAAATGTAGTTGATAATGATAAGGCACCTTTGTAGTCCTTGACAGTTCTCCAGCAGTTTCCCCTAATTGGATGGGAAGTGATGAGGTTGACTCATGTCATTTGATTCCGGTCGTACCAAATAGGCCAGGCTGTGACAAAAAAAGTTTCCAAGTCTTGAGTGGTGCCATTGGTGATGAACTGAAGTGCTAGATCAGTAAAATCCCCAGAATTTGTCTCCTAATCCACTGGACAGTTTAGCCAATTGCTCCACACCTCTTTGGGAGTGTCACAGTGTATGAGGGCATGCAGAGTACTTTCAGAACACAAGTCACACACAGGGCAAATACCATCTGTGCTTTTACTACTCTGGTTCTTAGGAAATGCAAAGTGGGGAGGGCATTCATGCAGGCACACCAGGCGAAGATTCTGATCTTTGCTGGGATGTTGAGATGCCACATCCTTTTCCAGAGAGAGGAGCGAGGATCATCTCTTGAGCTTTCACCCTCATTAAATGAAAGGTTCTTCTAACAACATCAACCTTCCAACGCCTTGTGTCTTCACCAATAAGTGCCGAGACCATGGGGAAATATCTTCAATATCTTCAAATAACAATTCTGATGCATGCATAATAATACTTAGAAACAGATACAAGCATGACAAGCAAAAATTTACAAACTTAATGTACTAGAATACAAACGCAACTGTTCAGCCATTACTAATTCAGATACATAGGCTCACCTCTCACAGGAGTCATGAGTTTATTTACGTACTTTGTCAAAGTAATTATCATGTATCTCAATGTAAGTATGGAATTAGAAAGCACTACATCACCTTAAACATGGGTTATCATTTACTCTACACTTCTCATCATATTAGCACGTGAAATGGAACAAATCAAGAATAGATATTAGTACATAAACTGACAACAAGAAGTCATGTGGAATGAAAAACAATCTACAAGTAAATCAGGTCTTATAGAGGTGAAAGAAGAAACAAGGGGGAAATGACAAAAAAGACTCTAGAGAGATAAATTAGGATATCGTATGAGTTGCCTCTTTGGATGGTTCACTAAAGGAAGCTATGGATTGTTGTGAGAAACTGCCAACATGAATGTACATGATAAAAGCTTGAAATTGCACACATTAAAATGATGCATCAAGTTCTATTGCTAATATCTCCTGATGCATCAAGTTCTGTTGCTAATATCTCTATAGGAAGGATTGCTTTACAAAACAATAGTGCTAACTAACTATATTATTTAGTCTGTCATAGCAACACCAATAATTAAAAGATTTTTGGATCTCTAGTTTTATAATATATGATAATTAGTGTTATGAAACAAATGCCAGAGATTTTTTTTTTTTTTTTAATCTTTTTCTTTCCCAAGCAACCTATAATACAAAAATTGATAGTGAAAAAAATATAGTAGTTTGCTGTTTTGATAACATATAGGAATATTTTCCAATTTGTTTGAATTTATCAAATGATTTTAAAAAATTGGGCTGTGTTTTCAAATAAGACCAAGCTACAAGAGAAAATTGCTAGTCATTATTATTATTATGATTGTGATTTGAAGATATAACAGCAAGTTGGGTGCTTACATATAAAAAGGATTTGAAACAGCAAAATTGCTGTACAATGAGCTAATTCCAGCAGCATGGTTGCAAAATTTAATTCTCCCTGCAATATTACCTCTACATCATCTTGAGCCAAATTTTACTCGGTTTAAACAATATTTGAAGCACATCAAATACATCATGTCATCACACAATTTGAGATACAGAGATGCAATTTATTAGAATGAAGAAAATGTTGAAGGAAAAGTCACATGTTCTTTATTAAAATGCAAAAGTCATAAATTAAATATTTAAGATCCTAAGAGCAGATAAAGGGTAAAAAAAGGAAATGAGAAAAATACCAGTGAGTTCGGTCAAATAAGCCTTGGTATCCATTCCAACATCCCGCGACCAAAAAGAGAGGAAGTTCATGTTTAAAAGAATCGATCTTAGTCGTTTACGTGAACAGTCTTTCCTTCACCTTGAAAGCCAACTTCTGCCCTGAAAAGAATTTACTTATATAACATAATTGGAAATTTTAATGAAAATGAAGAAAAAGGGACCAATTTGTGTAAAGACCTTATAATTTTACTTTGAAACTCAAATCACTGGAAATAAAATCATTTATTCTCTTCTGTCTGATAGCTATTGTTGTCTAGTATTCAATTTAAAAGCCATTAGAAAGGTTATGAACTACTGTTCTTGAGAATAGAAGGTGCTAGATTTTATTTTATTTTATTTTTGGGTAATCAGGCAGAAATTTCATTGAAACCAAGCCAAAAGCCAGCAACTCAAATACAACAGCAAGTCTGAAGCAGCAGACAGAGCACTAAGACAATTACAACTCAGGAAAACAAAAGAATGACTCTTTACAGCTGCAATACAAATACCCCAGCAAGCCTAAACCTATCTGACAGAGCACTAAACAAAAAATTCCAACAAGGTGTTAGATTCATGCGATATTTCACAGGTGCCATATCTCTAATATAACTCCATGGTATGCTAAGCAACCTTAAGAAATTAATCCAAAGATGAAATAAATGCCTTCTTTATTAAGTAACGGAACTCTCCAAGCAACCCTTGTTCACATACTTTTACTGGTTGAGAAGTCCAAAAATCATTCACCATGAAATTAAGCTATCCTTAAAAGCAGGTAATACTTTGAGTGGTAACACCAAGCTATAGCTTTCATCCATGGTAACCTATCAGACCAAAGTTTGCGAAATAAAAAGGTGAATAAGTGAGTGAATAAGTTTTCCACCATATTTCAAAAAAGGAAAAAGTTTTGAGAGGAAATGAGGATCCATAGCTAACCTCAAAACTTGGGAATAACGCTTAGTTGATGATGTTGCCTATCATGTTGCCAGGAAAAAAAAAAATTTTAACTCAAAAATTGAAGCCAAACCTATGAGGAAAGATATAATGTGGTAAGGAATGAGATAGTTACCATTATTTTCTCCTTGTTTCTGTGTAAACTTCGCATAGTCTAGTTTGGAAAAAAAACATGCACTTTTAAATTCTTGCCTACTTTAGTATTCAATCTCCTCAGGTTTTTGCATATAGAGCCCAATAAATGATAAACCCATCAACCTGAAACCAAAGGGTAAATTAAAGAGTGAACGAGATTAGTATCTGAGAAATTTGGTTCTGTAGTATACTAACTGTATATTTGGACCTTGTCTTTTTGTACTTATATAAAAAAAAAAAAAGTACTTGAGAAATTTGGAGGGATATGAGAAACCTGTATACACACTAGAGCTAAATCCTTCCAAAATAAATTTCAATCTTTGGGATGTGAGCAGCTTAATGCACTCATGACCTATTTCCTTTCCCATTCAATAGATAAAGCTAAAATGTCTCAAAAAAAGCACTATGATGCAAACACATCTTGTTTGCTATACAAACTGGTGAAACAGCTCCCACATTACTAGGGGAAGTATCATTGGATATTTAGAGGGGGGAAAAAAAAAGGACATAAAGAAATTATACCTAGAAACAGAATTAGACAGGAGAAGTAAAAGTTGCAAATATAAAATACTAAAATATACAAAAGCAGTAATTAAACCATTACAATTTTAGATAAGTAGGCTTACCTTTCACAGGAGTCTTGAGGCTATATGCAGACTATATGAAAGCAAACATCCCTGTATCTCAATGTACTTTGAGATTAAAAGCGCTATATCACTTATACATGGGGCCCTATATTTACTCTCCACTTCTTGTCTTGTGCTGATGCATGTGAAATACAATAAAACAAGAATTGATGTTAGTATCTGAAGATGCAAAGATGCGGAAGAAGATGCGAAAGATGAAACAAAAGAAATAAGGACAAAGGACTCTTGAGAGGGAGGTTAGGATATTGTATACGAGTTACCTCCATTGATGAATCACTTGAGAAAGCCACATATTGTTGTTGAAAGCAGGCTATATAAATGTACATGATAAAATCCTGCAGTACTCGCATTAAAATGATGCATCAATTTCTATTGTTACTATCAGTAGAAGAACTAGCTTTTAAAAAATAAAAATAAATAATAAATAATTTGTCTTGACTGCAGTATTTAGTCTGTAATGAAAATAAAAATAATGAATTGGTGCTTGATCTCTATAAAGTATATTTGGTGTTATAATTTATAAAACAGGTCAATGGTAGAATTCATGTTTTTTTCAGCTCAAATCAGCCAACAATATTAAAATCAACAAACTGAGAAAACTTAGATAGTTTGATGTTTCGGTAACATATAGTAACATTTTCCTTCTAAATATCAACTTATCAAGCTACATTTCAAAATAAAACCATGATGCTTGAAAATTATATTTTGCTACAAAGCATGATCCCATAGTGATTTAACTTAGATAACAAATTGTGATAAATGGCATTATTTGTAGACATAACAGAAAATTGGAAGCTTATATATTTAAAAAGTAATTGAATACCTGTACAATGAGCTGAATCCTATGGAACAGTTGCCCAGTTTAATTCTACTAGTAATATTGACTCTGTTTGCACAATGGGTAATAAAAGAAAGTTAACATTAGTTTTTTTTCCAAAACATAATTTAAAAAATGAGAATATTATGAGCAGAAAAAGGGGGAAAAGGAAAAGAAAAGAAAGGAGATAGTACCAGTGAGTGAGTTGTTGAGTTGTTGAATAATTGCAGCACCCAAAAGCTTTGATTAAGTCCCAATTCTGACAAGCAGGTTTCTTTGCTTCTTCATTTGGTTCTTCTTCATCTGAAATTAAATCACCAAGAAATACAGACGTTGAGAGAGAACAATGGAGAAGAAGAATTATGCTTTTGGATTTCGTTTAAGCGAAGGTAGGGAGTAAAATGGTGACTTCTACATACCTGGCTCTTCTTTCTTGCCGAGACAGATCTCCTTGCAAATTGGGAATGTGAGAAATTTTATGCCAATCTTCCCCGATGCATCTTTTCAGTAAGATGGGACAATTATAAATATGTAGTGTTTGCAAAGAGGTAAGGGCACCGATTCCTTCTGGCAATGATTCCAATTTAGGGCAAGTCTGAATATTTAGTGTTTGCAAAGAGGTAAGGGCACCGATTACTTCTGGCAATGATTCCAATTTAGGGCAATGCAGAATTTTTAGTGTTTGCAAAGAGGTAAGGGCACCGATTCCTTCTGGCAATGATTCCAATTTAGGAAAATCAAAAATTTCTAGTGTTTGCAAAGAGGTAAGGGCACCGATTCCTTCTGGCAATGATTCCAAATTAGGGCATTCCCTAATTTCAAGTGATTGAAGAGATATAAGTTTGCAGATCCACTCCGGTATAGCTATCAAACTATCACAGATCGAAATATTGAGTTTTTGTAGAGAGCTGACATATTGAAGCCCCATCGGGAGAGAGACCAACTTCGGAAGGGCAAAGAATTCCAAAGAGAGAAGGGTCGTAAGTCCTTGCCATTCCATCTCATCCCAATCATTGAATAAATCAACCACCTTAGAGTTCCCAACTAACAGATGTTGAAGTGCCGTAAGATATCGAATGCCTTGAGGAAGAGGACAGTTGATTAGATATAGAGTACGGAGAGAAATGAGATTTGGTAGGCACTCCTCTGGCAAAGCTTCTTCTATTCTCATGTAACTTAATTTGGAGAGAGGGGCAACAATTGTAGAAGAAGAAGAAGAAGAAGCAATTGATGGTAGATTCCCTGAACAAGTCTTGTTGTTTATCATCATCCTCTCCAGTGACTGCTTCAAGCTACACCTTGCTAGCCTCAAACTTTCGAGATATGGAAAGAAAGGAAAGGAAGTCAGCTGAGGGCAATACTCAATATCTAAATCAGAAAGACGAGGAAATGAAGGAAGAGAATCCCTCCTTCCTCGCCACCATCCCTTTAAATTAGGGCAAAACCAAATACCGAGTGACTCCAAAGATGGGTAGAATAAAGAATCACTGTAATCTCTCTCTGAATCTGATATGTGGTCTAAACAATCCAATCGGTTCAGATAGATAATTTTGAGAGAAGGCAATTGGTCCAACGGTGGAAGATATTGACATTTATTGCACAAATATAATTCAAATTGGACAAGATTTGTGAGCAACGCCAGCCAACGTGGAAATATCACTCCCCCATATCTGTTTAAAGTCAGTGCTTTGAGATTTATATGTGGTTGCAAGGCTTCCAATGACATGTCATCATAAGTAGCACCCATCTCATTAATGTCTTCTTCTACCCACTTCAAGTCCAACCTATCAAGCCATTGTTTCTCTTTCAAATTTGCATCCTTATACTCTAAAGGGGCATCTTTTACTTGTTTGAGATTTTCGATTGACAGATTTCCTCTTAATTCATTTAGCCTGTTAAGTTCCTTCAATTCACCGTAACTCCTAGGCACTGAATCAATCTTACCCTTACTCATCACAAATCTTGACAATGTTTGTAGATTAGTCAATTGGCCCAGTCCATTTGGCATATGAGTCAACCTGTGGCACTCATCAATCTCAAGAAACTTGAGGTTGACTAATTTGTAAATATCTTTTGGCAATTCTTTAAGTTTAGAACACCAAGAGAGTTTAAGTGTTTGCAAATTGTACAACTTGACAATAGAATTCGGAAGCGTCTCAATGTCATTAGTAGAAAGATCAAGATATCTTAGATGCTTCAATTTTTTGATAGAACTTGGAATTGTTTTAATTCCCATGCTATGCAAATCCAACAAGCGTATGAACTTTAAACTTGCCACAATTGCACTATAAGTTGAACTATCCAAATTTGAAGTACAATACCATGGTTGACATGGCAAAAGAAATGTCTTTATCCTTCTTGCCCTATATAATGAGATTGGAATCTCCGATGATGAGGATAATATATGCCCAAATGACACATGATGAATTTTCTCGTCAATGTCTGTCTCTTTTGAATAAATGGTAGTGCTCTCTGATCCCATTACTTTTATTGCTAAATCATGCATGAGATCATGTATTTTGAATTTTGAAATATTGCCAAGTTCATCTTCTTCAACTTCTTGAAAGAACGATCTCCAAAGCAAATCCATAAAATACTCATCACCAACATCTTCTGGACATTTCTTTTCGTTATACAATTTGATGAATCCTTGTGCCATCCACATATAAATCAAACTCACCTTTTCAATCTTATAATCCTTTGGAAATATACTACAAAAAGCAAAGCATTGCTTCAAATGTGATGGAAGATGATCGTAACTCAACTTTAATGTTAGTAAAATATCACTGCCTTTCTCAGATATATTCAAAAGTTCATTGTTTTTGAACGATAGCCACTCTTTTTCGGTTTTTTTTTAATACAACAAACCTCCTATTGTTCTTATAGCAAGTGGAACCCCTCCACACTTCTTCAAAATCTCCTTCCCAATATTTTCAAAACTTGCACTCTTTTGCTCTTCACCCTCTACAAATGCCACCTTCTTAAATAGAGACCAAGACTGTGTTTCATCTAAACCCTTTAACAAGTGCGCTTCCATAGTTTGTGCAATCTCGGCCGCTATTTTAACGCGTGTAGTCAATAAAATTCCACTGCCTCTTGCGCCACCCGTCAAAATATCTTTCAAGCTAAGCCATTTATCGCGATTATCATTCCACACATCATCTAACACAAGCAAGTATCTTTTTCCATTAATTTCTTTTTGAAGATTATTGACTAATGTGTTCGTTTCAAGGTCTTTTGGTTTCTCATTTTTTATACACTCCAAGATTTTCTCAACAATTATCTTCACATCAAAATCGTCAGAGACACACACCCACAATTTTAGCTCAAAATGGTTCTTGATTTCCTCATCATTGAAGACAAGTTGAGCAACTGTAGTCTTTCCTAGTCCTCCGATACCAACTATCGGAAGGACAGAAACATTCTCCTTAACATTGGGATTCAACAGAGATTCAATAATGGCCTTCTTATCATCCTCCCTCCCAATAACACCTTCAGCACGTACAACAGAATAAGTCTGCCGTCTTGCCTCATTCCTGACTTGTATCTCCTCACGACGTTCATCCAAGTGAAACTGCCTTTCCGCAGCTATAGCAACTAGCCTCTCCCTCATCTCCTTAACCTTATGACCCATTCTAACACCATATGCAAGCTGGTTAGATTTGGAAAAGAAGATGCGTACCTTTTTGGCCTTCTTGTCACGGGTCATCACTTCCCGTCGCAAGGCCGCAGTGGAGATTTCATCCAGCAAGTCATCTGCATCACACATGGCATCCTTCAGCCTTTGCAGCCACAGTTTGATCTCTGCACTGTCGTGTTGCTTCGCCTCTGCATCCAAAATCACAGCACTGATTATGGAAACTCTCTCCTTGAGTTTGTTGATCTCGTCATTGACACCCCAAATGAGCGCAACCTCTTTGAGTGCTAGGTTGCCCGCCTTCCCAATGATTTCCTTAGCAATGTCGAACAGAACTCCTTCCGCCATTTCTTGAAGTAGAGAGAATTGAATGAATGCTAAAGCTGTCTTTGTGAGAACAGAGAACTGAGAGCAGAAGGAAGGATCTGTGATCTGTGATAAGGGATGGGAATATGCTGTTTGACTCTTTGAGTGCTTCGATGACAGTGAACTCTTAATTAGTATAATAACACGTAGTAGTGGAATACAACGATGCGAACCAAAAAAAATATACATATTTCCCCAACTGCACCGATAGCAAACCGTGTTCACTAGGTTGTTCCAATTTGCAAGGCCCACTTATTAGAGTTGATTCAGGAAGGGCTTGCAAAAGCCTAGTCCAAAAACTTCTGTTCATGGGCTTTGAGTGAGGCCCATGACTTAAAAAAAAAAAAAAAATTTGCTGATGGGATTATAAATAATAGCCTTTTTCACATAATGTAGCTTTCTTTTTGGTGAAGAAGTTTGCACCTGAGTTCACGTAATGTAGATTTTTTTTCATATGTGAACTTAAAATGGCTGGCATTATTCACCCTCACTTGTCTTTGAGGATAAAAATATAATTTCAAAAGGATAGTGATGGGACTTAGAAAGACAAAAATCTTACAACAATTTATATACCCATCGTGTCTTTTTTGGCCTATTATGAATATGTACAATGCAATGTTGCATTTGTTTATTTAGTACATTCGATTGCTAAAACTCTTCAATGCTAGTCCTTGGTTTCTTTTGGCTCTATGTTTTATTTGGGGAAGCAATTAACCCTATCCACAAGAATTAAAAGTTGAATTTATAGAATTCTTAGCGTTTCATATGAGAATTTATCATTGACATTTTTTGATGCATGACAACCTAGTATGCTGGCATTTTTCTAAGGTCTTCCCTGCTTGAATCTATCTTATCCATCTCTTAAGTATCATACCGTTAGAATCCCTATAATGGACTCATTTTTCAAGATACAAGATGTAATAGTATAAAACCATTGGTTAATTTGGTTTTAAACCATAGGTGTCCTTCACATTTAACGGTAGAAATGAATAAGTTATTATAATTTCTTAATGATGGTTCCAAAACTAGCTCTTTTTTTTCTTCTTTTTGAGGAGGTTTAGGGTTTAGGTTTTAGAAACTAGCTCTTCTTAATAAAAAAATTCTTTAAAATACTTTTTTTTTTTAATTAATGCATCAAACACTTAATTTTTTTTTTTTTTTAATTTCATAGTACAAGAATTATTATTTGGATCTTGAAATTCTAGAATAGATTTTTTGAAAAGAAAATTCTAGATTAGATGATGCTTCCATTTGTTTAATAAGATTGATTCATTCCATAATGAAAATAATTGCACAAAATTCTAGATTAGATGATGCTGCCATTTTGTTTAATATGATATCAAAGTAGTAAATGATTGATTCATTCCATAATAAAAATAATTGCACAAAATTGCAATTCTTTGATTGACACAATGGTTTACTTTGCCTTTTTATGACCAATTGTTTAGTGCACTTCCGAGCAAGTCACAATGCTTATGTTTCAATGCCTTTGTAATAGTTACCTTGTTGGTTTTTTTTTTGGGGGAAATTTATCTATTGGAGATCAAGGATATTTTTGAGCTATGGCGGTGTTGGAAGAAGCAATGAAAGCATGACTAGTGCATGATAAAATTAGGTCGGATTGGATGTCACAAGCAAGCTTCTCCAATGCAATCGAAATATTCAACAAAATGTTAGATATATTGGTGGTAGCTAATATGATTTTTCACAACTAAAAACTGGTATATTAGATATTGCACGAAAATTAATCTCACTGGGGGCCGTTGAAGAGTGAAGACTTGAAGTGCAGTATTTGTGTAAAAGATATAGCAAATTGGTTGGGGAAATCAATGCTCTTACTGCTTCTATTTTTTTACTACTACGTGTAGGTACAAAGTCATACATTTTTAAGAAGAGAAGCTAAAAACTAATGGCTCCTTTTACCTTCATATGTCATGATAAATTGAGGTGGATTGATGGTACCGCAAACCTAGTCCATGAATTGTTCTAACTCTTGTTTTATATTTCTACCCTCTCTTGGGTACAAGTTTTTTTTTTTTAGAGAGTTTCAATCTATGACGTCCACTCATGATGATAACTCTTTATCATCAGACTAAGACACCAATCAATTTTTGTGATAACTCTAGATCTCTCATTCAACCATCAAAAAACT
Source organism: Quercus suber (assembly GCF_002906115.3). Lineage (NCBI taxonomy): Eukaryota > Viridiplantae > Streptophyta > Magnoliopsida > Fagales > Fagaceae > Quercus > Quercus suber. The sequence goes on from NW_027069991.1 coordinate 60,192, forward strand.
TTACAAGTTGAACTAACTTGAATTCTCCTCTTTGGTACAAGTTTGTCCAACTAGAGAATGTTGTAATCCAAATCCCCTAACTCATTCCTAAAAGGAATTGAGGCTCGAATAGAATAGAGAGAATGCCGGCCCAAGAAGTGTAGAAAGGAAAACAAAAACGAAGGACAAACAGGGATTGTATTGTGATGATTATATCTATATAAAATATTTTAAATTTTTTTTTGAAGGATATAATATCTAAAATTTGAATAGCAATATATATATATATATATATTGTTGCTACACTCATGTTGAGCAACATTAGCATAGCATTTCAGTCCATTTCTATCCACTTTGGTCTAATTCAATCAACTTTGGTCCAATTCGAAGAATGAGAAATTTGAAAAAAAATTTAGTTGTACAAAAAAAAAGGAAAATATAAAGCTTAATAATAATAGTTAAAGGAAAATAGACCACTTCAAAAAATATTAATATCAATCAAAAACATCAAAAATAATGGGTGAATATTTAGTGTACATAAGGCTAGGCCTCTCTCCACTCTTAATGTTAAATGAAAGTAAAACCATACATCTCATTCTTCTAGAGATTATGGTGGCTTGCCCCATTGAAAGCTGTCATGGAAGGAGGAGCATAGAGAGGAGTATCCTGCTTAGGTTGTGTGCCAAGTGTGCACATACATGTTTGTTGCATTTTTTTTTTTTTTGAAGAGAACTTGTATTTCATTAACACAAGAAAAGGAGTACAACAGAGGCCAAAAGCTAACATAATCAACTTAGGCCAGATTGAAATAAATGAACTAAGCAGGGCGGAATAACACCCTTCTAGAGATTGGAAGCTTGATTACACTTAGCAAATTGGGCTAGCTCATGAGCAGCCCTGTTGTAATCCCTTTTCACATGGTAGAACGAACAGCAAGAGAAAATAGACTTCATGGACTGAATGCTTTGCACCAGATGTCCCATAATGCCACCATTGTAGGCTTGAGTAATTGCTAAAATGACTGAAGAGGCATCAGATTCGAAAATCACCTTTGACATATTCAATTCCTGAGCCAAGAGTACACCATGTTCCAAAGCAAAAAATTCCATCCACTCGGCTGGGTAGTGCATGGGCAGAGCTTTCCAAAGAGCAGCAACAACTTCACCCAACTCGTCCCGGATGATTACTCCTACACCAGAAACACCGCTGCCATCAATGGAATAGGCACCATCCACATTGATCTTGAAATAGCCCGGCGGAGGAGCAGTCCAGCCACTTTGAGAAGACGGAAGTGAGGGAAAGTCCAACGAGGAGGCCTCCCTGAAATCCTCCACCATGTTCTTAGCCATCTCCAAAACTTGCAAAGGTGACAAACTATTCTCATCATGGATGAGCTTGTTTCTATTGTACTAGATAGACCAAGAAATTGCAAAGAAAAGTTCCAGGTACATTACAGCCAGGGTAGAGCAAAGTTGGAGCACTAAATCATTGAAATATTTTGCATTTAGCAGCAAATCAATGGGACAATCTTGCCAAAGGGACCACATCGAGAGAGCAAAATCACAAGAGATTAAAGCATGAATAAGGCTTTCGGGCTCCTCATCACAGATTGGACAAACACAGGAAGTTTGAATACCTTTAGCACCCATATTTATGAGCACAGGAAGGCCATTCACACAAGCACGCCAAGAGAAAATCTTGATTTTTTTCGGAGTTTTAGAGACCAGATTTTCCTCCAAATCTGAGCATTTGGATCTTCAGAAGAACATTCCCCTTCATCCCTTGTGTCAAGGAGTTTGTTTGCGACAAAATAGGCAATCTTTATTGTGAACTCACCCCTCTTATTCCCATCCAAATGAGTTTGTCTTCAGGCAGATTGTAACTTAGGGGAATTTTTAAAATCATGTCAGTCTCAAAAAGGAAGAAGAAAGCACGGATAGTCTCTATTTTCCACCATCTAGTCACCCGATCAATAAGAGATGAGACCATTGGGTAGTCCTCAAAAGGGCGAGGAGGGGAGATGACTTTGTAAGTTGAGGGTTTGGGAGCCATTTGTCCTCCCAAATGTGGATTAGACGTCCATTTTCCACTCTCCATCTTGTACCATTACGCAAAACCTCTAGGCTGTTAAAGATACTCCGCCAGGTGTAAGATGGGTTGTCGCCTAGGTTTGCATGGAAAATATCACAAAAGGGGAAATATTTCGCCTTAAGAATACAGGCTACCAAGGAACTCGGATTTGTGAGGATTCTCCAAGCTTGTTTGTTGCTATTGGTAATCTATTTGGTTTACTCATAATTTTTTGAGGTATGTCCCTAAACCTTATATATTTATTGATTATTTGTGTTCTACTATCATGCCTTTAATTTTTACAGTAGGATCTTACCATATTTTCCATATCCATTAGAAACTTTTAAAGTATTCTTGGGTAACACGTGTTGTTTTTTCCACAAAAGTTAAGGCTCTCTCAGCAACATGTCATCCTAGTCTAAAGAAAAATCTCTCACTACTAAACGACATGACAGTTTTAGAACTTGTTTTTTCTACAACTTGTGACTTTATATTGGAGGAACATACGCAATGTTATAACGTGTTGGGTCACGTGAGGTGAGTTCCATGAATCCTTACCAAAACCTCCTTTTTTAATCCAGCAAAAATAAATAAATAACACATTGGATTTTCCTTTAGTATATTGTAGTATTGTTGAATGTGCATGTCCTATCTAATGGACGCAAAAGAAGCGGATAATGTGGCTTTGTAGCCCATTGCCATTACTTTTGCTTGGATCTTTATCTTTATTCTTGGAGATGGACTGGGCCAACTTAGATGTTTCCTACTCATCAATATAGATGCTTATCTAGCAAAAACTAACATGGATCTTACCCATCTATTTTTAAGGATGAGTTTAATTTTGTGTACGTTTAGTACAGGATTTATTATATTGAAAGAGAGTGTAGGATTTATTCTTTTTCTTTTTTCTTTTTTTCTTTTTTTTTTTGAGAATGGTGTAGGATTTATTCTGTTTAAAATAGAAACAGAATAAAAATACAATAAATTTTTAAAGAGTTGTACCAAACCAAATGCACAAAATAAGTTGGGCAATAAGTAAAACGAAATGGAGTCGCAAATAAATAGATTGCTTGAAGTGACTGTGTCATACACACTTTTCTCATAGATAAGAATGTAGGATTTTCTTGCCAAAAATATAAGTGTTCTATGTATTATCATCACAATGTATATTTTTCATAGTTTATAGTGCAAATATAAATTTTTTTAAAACTTGGTTATGTTAATAGCAATTGTTACTTTTAGGTGTTTTCAACTGGGATATCTAAAATTCAAATCCTCCATTGCTTGTTATAAACTATTGAGTTTATCCAAAAAAAAAAAAAACTCATTAATAAATACATCAACCTTAAATTGAGATGAACGAAAATAATTGGCAAAAAAGAGGACCCTATAAACACATGCCTAACTTGTCAAAAATATTTAAAAATATATATATATATATATACATATATTTTTTTTGAGAAGAAAATTATATAAAATTGAGTTCAGTCTATATCATATGCAAATTATTATGATCCAAATTCTAACAACTTATGATTACCATCTATGAATTAAAGAAGCTAGTTCAATTCTTCTATATAAAAAAAAAAGTAAGTCAAATTTATTTTATTAATTGTGTGAAAAATGTAACTATGATTTAAAGTGTACAAATCTCACCACTCTTTTCTAGTAGACATCTTCCAATTTGCTAATTAGTATATCAAAATGCTTATTATTAAGTTACATTGAAGGAAAATAAATATATATAAAAACCAGAAAAAGTCAAACTCTTACTATGAAAAAATTATGCTATAACTTTCACTTTGTTTTCTCTCATATGATATGTTTTTTAATCCGTTGAATATTTATATTATGATGACCTATTATTGTGTGAAAAAATTGAATATCGGCCTATGAATCTTAATAGTCCAGACTCCAGATAGATGATCCTCACATTATCATTTTTTTTTTTTTTTGACAATTAATACGTAAGGGTACTATACCAAGCAGGCCATATATATCCTGGATTTTATCATACTATTTGTCTAACTATATTTCCTACATATACATTTCTATGTGTATATTATAATATATATATATATATATATAGTTTAATAATAATGGTCCAAATTCCTTTAGAAATAGATAACCTTTATGAATAAATAATGTGTGCTTGCTTTTGATAGAATAAGATATTGAATTAATTTGCAATTTCCCAATGTTCAATTTTAGATATCATGCAATAGATAATTTTATTTGTTATGTTATTGTTAATGGCTTTGACCTCACAATATTGCTATTCATTTTCAAGTTAAATTTTATGCTCGAAATTGCTACATATTAATGAATTAAAAAAAAAAATCCTCATATGATTTTATATTAAAAAAATAAAAAATAAAAAAAAAACTATTGGTTTCTATATTTTTCATCATTAGAAATCATTTTGATTCTTTTTACCATTTATTTTCATGTGTTTGCATGTGATTATAAACTTTTAAAATTGCAATTAAATAGTCCTCATTTGTTTGATTACACCATATATTTCTCTAAATATTGGTATACTTGCTTATTTTAGCAACAAAAATATTGAAAATGGTGATGAGCAATGTAATATAATGTTTTTTTTTTCCCTATAGATATAGACAAATAACAAATGGTTTTTAATGTATAACATAGAATTTTTTTAGAAAATGATTAAAAATATATAATTTTTTTAGGTTGTGATGAATATCACCCAAAATCTCCTAATGGTACTTCTTTATGATTTATTGGTGAATATTTCCAATAAAATTTATTAAAGTTGTTGTTATTGGTTTATGCAATTATAATTGATTATTACTAGCTTTTTTCTCTCTCTCTCTAATTTCTAAGTGCATCTTTGCAGATTCAAGCATTTCAGAAGTGTTGACAAAATATTTCATCATATGAAGGTTGTGAAATTCACAAAATTATGTTGATAGAAATCTTTTTTTTCCTAACAAATTTACTATAGAACTAAAATTTTACATAGAAGACTATTGACAAAGTTAAGTGGTTATTTTTTTCAAACGTTTAGTTTCAAAATATTATATAAGTAAGCTATAGATTAACTTTTTACAATTTATTATATTGCACTGGAGTCACGCACACACACGCACACACATACACACAAATAATAGGAGTATCATAGGTATAAAAAAAAATGCTATAAAATTCAAACCCTTTGATAATATTTTTTAAATTTCTACGGAAATACTTATAAAAAGTAATTTGGGTGTCCAAAAGATTAATATTTATAAATTTAAAAATAAATAAAAAATTTAGGTCCTAATCAGTCCTATTCGGTCCACCTTGGTCCATTTGATCCACTTTGGTTATATTCGGTCATATCGGTCCACTTTGGTAATATTCGGTCCACTTCAGTTCTATTCAGTCTACTTCGGTCTATTCAGTCTATTTCTGTTCTATTCAGTCCATTCTGTCTACTTTGGTCTTACTCAGTCCATTTTAGTTCTAATCAGTCCATTCTGTCCACTTTGGCCATTTTCGGTCCAATTCAATCTATTTCGGTCCTATTCAGTCCATTCTGTCCACTTTGGTCTTATTCGGACCTATTCAATACACTTTTGTTCTCTTCGGTCCACTTTGCCGCAATTCAGTCTTATTTGGTCCATTATGTCTACTTTGGTCTTATTCAATGCACTTCCGTCCATTTTAGTCCTATACAGTCCATTCTGTCCTATTCAATCCAATTTGTTCCCATTCGGGTCCTTTCGGTCCTACTCAGTCCATTTTAGTCTACTTAGTCCATTCCGTCCATCTCAGTCTTTTTCGGTCCATTCAGTCCATTTGGTCATACTTGGTCCAGTTTGGTTCTATATAGTATACTTTGGTCCTAGTCGGTCTATTTCGTCCATTTTGGTCATACTCGGTCTATTCAGTCCTACTCAGTGCACTCGGTCTTACTCGATCTATTTCTCTCCTATTCCGTCCTATTCTGTCCATTTCGGTCATATTTGGTCCACTTTGGTCTTAATCAGTCTATTCTGTCCTATTCAATCTTATGCGGTCCATTTTGGTCGTACTCGTCCATTTTGGTTGTAATCGGTCCTCTTGGTCCATTTTGGTCGTATTATCATCCCAATGTGTATTTTTCGTTGTTTTTAGTGCAAAACTACAAATATCAAATTTTCATTAAATTTCGTTATGTTAATAGCAATTGTTACTAAAGAAATATATATATATATATATATTGGAATGATTGACGAAAGGCATTTTTTTTTATGACAAACATACATCAATGAAAGGCGTTGAATCATCAATTAGTAAAAAGCATTACCATATGTACCATGACCATAATGTATTGAAACATTTTACTATTTGGATGGTTGTAATTTTCTGTGTACATAAATTATAAATACACGCATATATAAATAATTTTAATAGATGGGTATAAATTAAGCATGTGTGTGATGATTTATCTTGACTCTTGTCCAATATTTGAGTACCACAATTTGGCCCAAGGAGGTTAATATCGTACCATACCGGTCGGTACGGCAGGTTTTTTTTCGTACTGATGAACTGACCGGTACCAAAAACCCCCCTTGATTTGTACCGCTCTAAGTACCGGCCCATACCGGACTATTTCAACCTTACTAGCGAAAATTGGATGTTTCAGCCAGTAAATCTAAACCGAGCCGGTACAAAAAAAAAAAAAAAACAAAAAAACAAAAAAACAAAACAAAACAAAACAAAACAAAAAAACCCAAAAATCATCAGTTTTTGTCGTCACAGCCACTCACCACCACTTCATCGGTCGGCGGTCACTCCCATGTCTCTAGCCACTTCCATTTTGTCAATCGCAGTCTCCCCACTTGCTTCAGCTTCTTCTTCCTCGCCTCTTCACTTCTCCGTTCTCTGTTTTTCTTCGACTTTTCCGCTTCTCTATTCTTTGGTTTTTCTAGTTTTGAACACCTATTGTTATATCTTGTTTTGTACGCTAGAGTCCCACTCCCATGTGAATATACTGAAGTCATTAAATGAGTCAAAATTTTTTAAAATTGTCAAACTTATCTCCAAGCACCCACGTGTATTAGTTTTAACTTTTGCACATTAATTTTTATTTCTTTTGTTTTTTCATTACTGCATTTAGTAAGCACATGTAATTAGTACTATTATTAAACTACAACTCTTCTTAAAATAAAAAGTTATACTACAACCATAATTATTAATATTTAAAGGAATTATTATTATTGGTTAGACTTTAAATTATTTTATATTTTAAAGAGAATATATAAAAAATTTTAAGAGAATATATATATTTAGCGGTAATCTCAAAACGGTACACCGGTATTAACTAGTACCCGAAATATATCGTACCGCTGGCCAAACCAGTATATCTCTGGTACAGAATTGACTTCCTTGATTTGGCCCTCTCAAACAAAAAATCCTGGCTTTGCTACCACTACGTCTTGGTATTTTTAATGGAGACATTAAAAGTTCAAATTTTCCCTTGTTATAAACCATTGAATTTATCAAAATAAAATAAAATAAAAAACTCAATAAATAAATGTATCAACCTTAAATTTCGATGAATGAAAATAACTAACAAAAGAGAGGACCCTATAAACATATGCCTAAATCATTAAAAAAAAAAAATCAAAATATATATAGAATTGAGTTCAAGTTATATCATATACAAATTATTATGATCCAAATTTTAACAACTTATGGTTACAATCTATAAATTAAAGAAGCTAATTCAATTCTTTTCCAAAAAAAAAAAATCGAATTTATTTAATTAATTTCGTGGATAAATATGTCATCTATATATAATTTTTCTGTACCCACTCTTTTCTAGTAGATATCTTCCAATTTGCTAATTAGTACATCAAAATGCTAATTATTAAGTTACATTGAAGGAAAATAAATATTATATAAATACCAGAAAAAAGCCATACTCTTACTATCAAATAATTATGATATAACTTTCACTTTATTTTCACTCATATGATAGGTTTTTAAATCCATTGAATATTTATATTATGAGGATCTATTATATTTTGTGCAAAATTGAATATTGGCCTATGAATCTTAGTAGTCCAGACTCCAAATAGATGATCGATCCTCATATCTGGAATTTGAGCCGTGTAACAGAAGGGAATATCATAAGTTGTAATTAATTGAAAAGGCTTTGGGTGTGGGCTTGGGCTTTATAGTGGATTTAAATGTATAAGAAGTGGACTTTAGTTTAAATTAGAGATAGGGCTAAAAATAATTTTAGTTTTATCAGCATTTTAAAATTGGTAAAATTATTTTAAAATTGAATTAAAAATACAGAAAATAGGATGGGAATGACATGGCTGTTGACATATGAGAATGACATGGCTATTGACGTGGCTCAATGTGAGCGTAGCAACATTAAATGCTACGCTTCAGCTTTTAATAATATATAGATTTTTTGACTTATGATGCATTTGCAAGAGTTTGTAGCGTAAAACTTTTTTTTTTTTTTTTTGGTTCCTCTCTAAACATTTAAAAATATATTAATTGATTAATTAGTAACATGAAAACAATAAAATACCAAATATATCAACTAATAGATGATCTACAGTAAAGTTAATATAATTTAGGTCTTAATACATCCACTTAGCTCAAACTCTACTAATCAAAATTACAATTACAATGACTCAATTTCAACACAGTTATACTCTAACTACGAGATTGTTTGGATAAGCTGTTTCGAAAGGTACGTTTTAAAAACGAGCATTTTTAAACCATGCATTTTGAAAACACCATTTTAAAAACCACATACATGTGTTTGGTAAAAATGTAAAAATATGCATTTTTTATTTTTAAAGCCACATTAAGCATTTGAATAAACTATTTTAAAAATAGCCATTTTGGATGTAAATTCCAAAAAATAACTTAACTATTTTGTTAAGATTATTTTGTCATTTTTCTTGTAATCACTGTTTTCTTCAAACCCATCTACTATTCAACAAGAAAAAACTAATCCCATCCAATCCAAATGGTTTTGTTCAACCCCATTTCTATATATTTTTATATATATATATATATATATTTTTTTTTTTTTTTAACTTTACAACCGGTAAAGAAACAGCTGCCACACCAAACATCCAACCAAAATTTTATTCTAGTACCATCAGCTACCTCAAATTTAATAAAGCAAGAAAACTTTGTCCATCCTCTCTGAATATACTTCCATAACCAAACCCCATACGGCCCATTAATAGACTTGGAACACCACCCACCCCCACTGAACCATACTTTTGGCACAGAGACTTGGTATACCAACAAAAAACTGCAAGAATAAATAAAAAGACATTTAACTGTCACAGTTTTGAAGCATGCTAAAAGAATACCACAGTGACAACAGCCTTGAAGACATTAGGCACTATTACCATCCCATCTAATGTGCTTCTCATACGTGTGATACAACTATTCCACTAGGGCCATGTCGTTGTTTAGATTTTAAATAACTAACTTTTAGACATAAAAGTTTACAGGATCCAAACAATGGTGACCATCTCACCAATGCATAATGCCAGTATCAGATTTAAAGAAAAATTTTAAATTTAACTTTCTCTCATGATATAAACACAAAATTTATGCCATCTATAAAGCATCCACAAGTAGAGAGGATATGACCAGCTGTAACATAAACTGACACCATCAAATCATTAAATCTGTCTATTGCTTTCAAAACCTGCACAAGAATTTAAGGAAGGAGATTGTTAGGAGGTACATTGATGACAAAAATAGGTGCAACACAAGAATAATAGAGCAAAAGCATAGTTTTTATCACATTGACATATTTATATCGTGAGGAACAGAACTCACATGGCACTAGTAGTCCATGCAAGGTCCTGAGCAGCATCTTCTCTCTGTTATGTAATATGAACTGATGCAGCTGAGCAGCATCATCTTTCTGTTACCAAGAAATACAACACCAACAACAAATAGCTTTAAAAGGGCCATAATATACAACTCATATAGTAAGCTTCAATAAAAATATTTAAAACAATTAAATAATAAATAAATAAATAAACCAAAAGCGAATCAAATTAATCATGATGATTACACAATGCATCAAATAAGATTAAAAAAAAAAAAAAAAAAAAAAAAAAAAACTCAATCACGAGTCAACATAATAAGCAAGCTTTCATCATACAGAGCATGATACTAATCAATTAATGCAGGATAGGTTCAAAAAGTGATTAGAGACAACTACCAGTGTTACACAGATTATACCACAATAAAAAAAAAAAATCACATTTCAGAAACTAATAAATAGGAAGGATCAAGAACTTACAGTTTGTTCATAAGCATGAACATGACCAGCAAACACCACATCTACTTTTTACTTCACAAACCACGCCTCATACATTACTCTCATGGATTCACCCTCCAGAAAATAATAGTTGCAGCTGTTATACCAAGGGGAATTCATTAGAATAATCAACCAAGGTGTCTCAGTCCGGTTAACTTTTGGTAGTTCCTCTTCAAGCCATTTGTATTGAGGGGTATATTTACCTGAAAAAATGGTGATGACAAGCAGATTTATTATTTTTACTTTTGCTGCATGAAATCCCCAATTTAATTGGGACGAAACCTTAGTTGAGTTGAGCTGAACTACATTGAGTTTGGCAAAATGAGACACTAACACATGCCATGCTAGCTTAAACAAAACACTATGGTAGCAATCTTGTCATTTAACTTAGCCACATAAATTAGGAAGGCTTGATCATTATGTCCTGTCATCCCCTGTAAAAACATTTTTTTTCTTTTGTTTCTTACAGCATTTTGGGGCAAAACCCCATCATTGAGGATGTAGTCCTAAAAAACTGATATACAATGTCAGTGAAAGATACTTGTAATGTTATAAACATTGTATATGATTGTCATTATGGAAACCAAAATCAAACAAGATCCCATATTGATAATTGAGGGGCCAATATATATATATATATATATACACACATATATAGTTAGTTAGTTAGAAAAGTTTGCCAACATTTGATCCCATGGTCATGACGTTTTGCTTTGTGTCTATATCAATTATTCATTATGATAGGCCAACTGAAGCATTAGAGGCTATTCAAGAGAGGAAGGACAGACTTGACCTTGTTCTGCCAGACGTCCATATGCCCCTTTTTTATAGCTAAAAACCAAGATTGAAACATATGAATAATAATATGACCAAGAGGCATGAGCAATTCTGCTTACAAGACAAAGCCCAACATACTTTCCCCGCCCACCACTTATAAACAACCACAATCCAGAATTCCCAGCAAATTGTTTGTTTCAATAAATAGTATTCTTGCTCTTTTCCCTTTTGTTATCAGAACTATGCCCACTACAAGCACACAGAGATAGACACATCTAACCTCAACTCCCCAGCAACACACATAAATAGATTCCAAAATCTGTCAAACTTAGAAGGGCACCTCGCATAGAGAGGACACACAAACACTATACTGGAAGTGCATTTACAATACCCATTAAGCTTTTTATCACTAAAGAATGTTAAAGCCCATAAACACAATCCTAATTCTTGAATGAGAAACATAATAAAGAAAACTCCTATATCCATTTATTCCCAACCCACCCAAAAAAAAAAAAACACGGGGGTCTAATTCCAATGATATCTATGTGTCTACATATATAAAGCAATAATTATAATCAAAACCCAAAATGGGCAGGTCTCAAAAGCAGCCAAAAACCCAAATAAATTCACAACCCATGAAGAAACAAAAACAGCAGCAGCAACAAATCCCTCAGCCAAAATAAGTTCCAAAATTTTGATTTCAACAATCATGTAACCCACCATCCAAAAAGCCCAAGTCTATAACATAAATTCAGCAGAAGAGGAACAGAGAATTGTTACTTGGCAAGTGAGATGAAGAACGAAGACCATAAACAAAGCAGAAGTAGGAACAGAGAATAGAGAGCTCGTGGAGATTGAGAGAATACAGTAGCAGACATACATGGAGGAGTATAGACTGACTGAGAATATAGAGGAGGAGATATACATGGGGGAAGGGATAAAGCTGGTATTTCTTATTGTATTGGCGCTATTTTGATTTTCTAAAGAAAAAAAACAGCGGTAACCCAATCTGTGTTTCTGGAAAAGCAGAGCTTTGCAGTGTTTTGTAAACGTGAAAAATCTGGATTTTGAAAATGCATACATGCCGATTTTGTGAAGCCAAACAGTTTACAAAATTACGTTTTGTCTAAAACGCGCGTTAAGGCTTTGTGAACAGCCTACCCAAACGGGCTTTACATCAGCAACATCTCCACTGGTCTAAAGTAGCAATAACAGCTCCACACAGCAGCAGTATCCATAATTCACACAGCAGCAATAGTATCTCCACAATAGGTAACTCTTTGTGATGATCTTAACAATTACACAACGTTTTATGACTTTCTTAATTTGTTACACTTGTTTGCTGCGTATCTTTATTTACACAATGTTAGTTGTCTTTTTTTAAATGAATGTGCATAACTGAAAAATCATCACATCTATGGGTTTCTAATTAGAAAGGTGCTATAGTCCACAGCTTGGAAGGTGTTTGTGTTTTATATATGTAATTTTTTAAGCATGGGACTTATGGGAAATGCTGAGTATAGAATTTATTTGACAAATTTACTTGTAGCCAAAATAGTTTAAACAAAAAGGGTCATACAGATTGGAAAGTTCCAATAGAGAATGCTGTGGATCATTATTTGGGTTTGGGCTAAGGCTAACACCAGATATTTGTGGTAGCTCAAATCACAAAGCCTCAAAACCTCGTCCTTCCTGGAGAATGCTGTGGCCTAAATATGAACTCAAGCCTAAAGGAATTGTGCAAGAGAATAAAAATGAAGTGCACGGGTCTATGATGTTGATGTCATTGAGAACGGTGAATGATATCATGATTTCAAAGCCAAGGGCATCATTGTCACCGATTTGTTGCCTTTGAATGGGGTAGGTGAAGTGACCCACTATATGTTTTCCAAAGTCTTGTTTTAAGTTGTCATTGGAGAACTTCTGCAATCTTCTATTTCTTTACACAAGTTATCTTATCTCAGGTCAGTACTACTAGCAACTATGACTAAAGAAAGAAAAGGTGCTTTAGTAGATTTCATCATGTGCATTTAGAGGAATGAAGTTTTAGTTAATTTTCTTGCATCCTGCTGCAATCATAGAATGCCACATCTAGTAAGATACCAATTCTTGAGATATTCTTAAGAGTGCACTACATATCAATTCGATGTGGAATGTTGTCAACAAGTAATAATTCAAAAGTAGTGCTAAACTTGGTGATTGTAATAATAAAAGTAGTGACAACTGAGGACAAAGCAGATGATATGATTGAGTCCACTACCACCTAGCTCTTTTTAAATAGCCTAAGCATAAATTGAGTTTGGACCCCCTCTTTCTATATGTGTAAACAAAATGGCAATAGCCCTACACCCAAGCACTTTGATACTTCCATTCCTATTAGTGCTAATGTCAGTTATTGTTAGCTATACAATGGCAGATGCAGCCAAAGACAGAGAAGAGTGTGCACAACAACTAGTAGGACTGGCTACATGTCTGCCTTACATTGGAGGTCAATCAAAAGCTCCGACACCAGACTGTTGCACCGGTCTTAAACAAGTCCTAAAGGACAACAAGAAGTGCTTGTGCTTCATCATCAGAGATTGTAATGATCCAGAATTAGGACTACAGATTAATGTTACATTTGCTTTGGGTCTGCCTTTTGTTTGCCATGCCCCTGCTAATGTCTCCCAGTGTCCTAGTATGCATTCAGCTATAAGAGTTGTTTTGTTCCAGCAAATTGTTTTTTATGAAATTCAATGTAAGAAGTGAATGGTGAGTGCTATAGACCTGTTTTGGTTTTACACTTCTCTAAAAAGGAGGACAAATATCACTAGAAGTGGCTAATATTTGACACACTGATTTGATTTGTTTGCATGGTCATGGATGCAGCTCTTCTACACTTGGATCCTAATTCACTAGAAGCTCAAGTTTTCTACCAATTGGGAAGGAGTTCTAATCAAAGTGATGTTAGTCCTGCCCCTAGTCCAAGTGGTAATGTAACCAACATACATGAGTCTTCTTTTTAATTTCAATTTCTTTTGATATTGTAGAAAACTACTTAAATTTGTGGGTAATTTCTCTGGCTATAGGTGGAGGGACTTCCACAAGTGTCAAAAGTGAGGGGACTAGTGGTCAAGACAAGAATGAAAGTTGTTATGGTCCAAAGAGATTGTTTGGAATGGAGATTGTTATTGGCGGAGCCTTAACATGGTGTTTCATTAATTCACGCTTGTTCATATAGGCACTTGGACTGTCACTCTTCAGTAACTTTGGCCTTTGACTACTGTTCTGTAATTGTTATCCTCATGTTATGTTCATTTTATTTGTCAATACTCCCTGCCTCTATTAATCCCAGAATAATAATGAAAACCTTCTAACTCACCATTGTCTCTACTTTTCCACGAGGGGTGTCTTTTGAAATATGCCTTATAAATTTTCTAAAGAAAAAAAAAAGAGTCGAAGGATAAAGTATATGTATCTAGTATGAGAATAAAAAAGTAACAGATAAAATTGAAATTTAATCACTATCCTTGAAGTGAAGCTATAAGGATGTTGCAAAAACAAAAAGTAACTTTCTCAATTGTCTTCAAGAGAAATTTCTCAAATATTTGTAGATACTACACCTCTTTGGGAGTGTCACAGTGTATGAGGACATGCAGAGTACTTACAGGGCACAAGTCACACACAGGGCAGCAATACAAATACGCCAGCAAGCCTGAACCTTTCTGACAGAGTACTAAACAAAAAATTCCAACAAGGTGTTAGATTCATGTGATATTTCACAGGTGCCATATCTCTAATATAACTCCATGGTATGCTAAGCAACCTTAAGAAATTAATCCAAAGATGATAGAAAGGAAAAAAGTTTGAGAAATAAAAAGGCGAATAAGTTTTCCACCATATTTCAAAAAAGGAAAAAAGTTTTGAGAGGAAATGAGGATCCATAGCTAACCTCAAAACTTGGGAATAACACTTTGTTGATGATGTTGCCTATCATATTGCCAGGAAAAAAATAAATAAATAAATAAATAATTAAAAATTAAAAAATTAAAAACTCAAAAATTGAAGCCAAACCTATGAGGGTAAGGAATGAGCTAGTTACCATTATTTTCTCCTTGTTTCTGTGTAAACTTTGCATAGTCTAGTTTGGAAAAAAAGCATGCACTTTTAAATTCCTGCCTGCTTTAGTATTCAATTCTCAAATACAACAGCAAGTCTGAAGCAGCAGACAGAGCACTAAGACAATTACAAAAGAATGACTCTTTACAGCAGCAATACAAACACACCAGCAAGCCTGAACCTATCTGACAGAGCACTAAACAAAAAATTCCAACAAGGTGTTAGATTCATGTGATATTTCACAGGTGCCATATCTCTAATATAACTCCATGGTATGCTAAGCAACCTTAAGAAATTAATCCAAAGATGAAAGAAATGCCTTCTTTATTAAGTAACGGAACTCTCCAAGCAAACCTTGTTCAACGAAGTCTTACTAGTTGAGAAGTCCAAAAATCATTCACCATGAAATTAAGCTATCCTTAAAAGCAGGTAATAATTTTGAGTGCTAACACCAAGCTATAGCTTTCATCCATGGTAACCTATCAGACCAAAGTTTGAGAAATAAAAAGGTTAATAAGTGAGTGAATAAGTTTTCCACCGTGTTTCAAAAAAAGAAAAAGTTTTGAGAGGAAATGAGGATCCATAGCTAACCTCAAAACTTGGGAATAACGCTTTGTTGATGATGTTGCCTATCATATTGACAGGAAAAAAAAAAAAAATTTTAAACTCAAAAATTGAAGCCATACGTATGAGGAAAGATTTAATGCGGTAAGGAATGAGATAGTTACCATTATTTTCTCCTTGTTTCTGTGTAAACTTCACATAGTCTAGTTTGGAAAAAAACATGCACTTTTAAATTCTTGCCTACTTTAGTATTCAAAGCTCTACAGGTTTTTCCATATAGAGCCCAATAAATGATAAACTCATCAACCTGAAACCAAAGGGTAAATTTAAGAGTGAACGAGATTAGTATCTGAGAAATTTGGTTATGTAGTATACTAACTGTATATTTGGACCTTGTCTTTTTGTTTGATAAAATACTTACTTATATACTGATAAAAAAAAGTACTTGAGAAATTTGGAGGGATATGAGAAACCTGTATACAGACTGGAGCTAAATCCTTCCAAAATAAATTTCAATCTCTGGGATGTGAGCAGCTTAATGCACTAATGACCTATTTCCTCCTGCATTTTTCAAATAAATTCATATTATTTTGGTTCACAGGAATCAAATTCCTCCTCTTCCTCTTCCTTTCCCATTCAATAGATAAAGCTAAAATGTCTCAAAAAAAAGCACTATGATGCAAACACATCTTGTTTGCTATACAAACTGGTGAAACAGCTCCCACATTACTAGGGGAAGTATCATTGGATATTTAGAGGGGAAAAAAAAGGACATACAAAAATTATACCTAGAAACAGAATTAGACAGGATAAGTAAAAGTTGCAAATATAAAATACTAAAATATACAAAAGCAGTAGTTAAACCATTACGATTTTAGATAAGTAGGCTTACCTTTCACAGGAGTCTTGAGGCTATATGCAGATTATTCTCTACTTCTGTATCTCAATGTACTTTGAGATCAAAAGCACTACATCACTTACACATGGGGCCCTATATTATTCTCTACTTCTTGTCTTGTGCTGATGCATGTGAAATACAGTAAAACAAGAATTGATGTTAGTAGCTGAAGATGCAAAGATGCGAAAGAAGAAACAAAAGTAGTAAGGACAAAGGACACTTGAGAGGGAGGTTAGGATATTGTAATGAGTTACCTCCATTGATGAATCACTTGAGAAAGCCACATATTGTTGTTGAAAGCTGGCTATATAAATGTACATGATAAAAGCCTGCAGCAATCGCATTAAAATGATGCATTAGGTTTAAAAAAAAAACAAAGATTTGTCTTGACTGTAGTATATAGTCTGTAATGACAATAAAAATAATGAATCGGTGCTTGATCTCTATAAAATATATTTGGTGTTATAATTTATAAAACAGGTCAATGGTAGAATTCATGTTTTTTTATCTCAAACCAGCCACCAATATTAAAATCAACAAACTGAGAAAACTTATAGATAGTTCGATGTTTCGGTAGCATATAGTAACATTTTCCTTCCAAATATCAACTTATCAAGCTACATTTCAAAATAAAACCATGATGCTTGAAAATTATATTTTGCTACAAAGCATGATCCCATAGTGATTTAACTTGGATAAAAAATTGTGATAAATGGCATTATCTGTAGACATAACAGAAAATTGGAAGCTTATATATTAAAAAAGGAATTGAATACCTGTACAATGAGCTGAATCCTATGGCACGGTTGCCCAGTTCAATTGTCCTAGTAATATTGACTCTGTTTACACAATGGGTAATGAAGCACATCAAATAAAAATATGGAATTATTTGAAATGTAAGAAATTAGATGAAAGAAAGTTCACATTAATTTTTTTTTCCAAAACATAATTAAAAAAATGAGAATATTATGAGCAGATAAACGGAGAAAAGGAAAAGAAAAGAAAGGAGATAGTACCAGTGAGTGAGTTGTTGAGTTGTTGAACAATTGCAGCACCCAAAAACTTTAATTAAGTCCCAATTCTTACGAGCAGGTTTCTTTGCTTCTTCATCTGAAATTTCTTCATTTGGTTCTTCTTCGTCTGAAATTTAATCACCAAGAAATACAGACGTTGAGAGAGAACAATGGAGAAGAAGAATTGGGCTTTTGGATTATTTTTTTTAATTGAAGGTTGGGAGTAAAATGATGACTTTTACATACCTGGCTCTTCTTCTTGCTGAGATAGATCTCCTTTCAAATTGGGAATGTGAGAAATTTTATGCCAATCTTCCCCGATTTGCTTCTTGCATCTTTTCAGTAAGATGGGACATTGGATAATTTCTAGTGTTTGCAAAGAGGGAAGGGCACGGATTCCTTCTGGCAACGATTTCAAAACAGTGCAATGGTGAATTTCAAGAGATTGAAGAGATATAAGTTTGCAGATCCACTCCGGTATAGCTATCAAATAACAACAGAACGAAATATTGAGTTTTTGTAGAGAGCTGACATATTGAAGCCCCGTTGGGAGAGAGACCAACTTCGAAAGTAGATAGAATTCCAAAGAGAGAAGGGTCGTAAGTCCTTGCCATTCCATCTCATCCCAATCATTGGATAAATCAACCCACTGAACATGCAGCTCTTGAAGTGCCGTAAGATATCGCATGCCTTGAGGAAGAGGACATTTCTCTAGATATAGAGTACGGAGAGAAATGAGATTTCGTAGGCACTCCTTTGGCAAAGCTTCTTCCGTGTTCTGAATATTCATGTAACGTAATTTGGAGAGAGGGGCAACAATTGTAGAAGAAGAAGAAGAAGAAGAAGAAGAAGCAATTGATGGTAGTTTCCCTGAAGTCTTACTGTTTATCATCATCCTCTCCAATAACTGCTTCAAGCTACAATTACTTAGGGTCAAACATTCGAGATATGGAAACAAAGGAAAGGAAGTCAGCTGAGGGCAATCCCAAATTGTTAAGTAGGAAAGACGAGGAAATGAAGGAAGAGAATCCCTCCTTCCCCGCCACCATCCCTTTAAATTAGGGCAATTCCAAATCTTGAGTACCTCCAAAGATGGGTAGAATAAAGAATCACTGTTATCTCTCTCTGAATCTGATATGTGCTCTAAACAATCCAATCTATACAAATTGATAATTTTGAGAGATGACAATTGGTCCAACGGTGGAAGATATTGGCATTTTTTACATGAATCTAATTTAAATTCGACAAGATTTGTGAGGGACAGAAACCAATGTGGAAATCTCACTCCCCTGTACCGCGTTAAACTCAATGCTTTGAGATTTATATGTGGTTGCAAGGCTTCCAATGACATGCCATCATAACCAGCACTCGTCTCATTAATGTCTTCTTCTACCCACTCTAAGTCCAACCTATCAAGGCGATGTTTCTCTTTCAAATTTGCATCCTTATACTCTAAAGGGGCATCTTTTACTTGTTTGAGATTTTCGATTGACAGAGTTCCTCTTAACTCATTTAACCTGTTAAGTTCCTTCAATTTACCGTAACTCCTAGGCACTGAATCGATACTACCCTTACTCATCACAAATCTTGACAATGTTTGTAGATTAGTCAATTGGCCCAGTCCATTTGGCATATGAGTCAAACCCCAACACACGTCAATCTGAAGAAACTTGAGGTTGACTAATTTGTTAATATCTCTTGGCAATTCTTTAAGCTTTAAACACCAAGAGAGTTTAAGTGTTTGCAAATTGTACAACTTGACAATAGAATTAGGAAGCATCTCAATGTCTTCATTCTTAGAAAGATCAAGATATCTTAGATGCTTCAACTTTTTGATAGAACTTGGAATTGTTTTAATCCCCATGTTATGCAAATCCAACAAGCGTATGAACTTAAAATTTGCCACAATTGCACTATAAATTAAATTATCTGATGATCTTATGGTACCATACTTCGGTTGACATGGCAAAAGAAATGTCTTTATCCTTCTTGCTCTATATAATGAGACCGGAATCTCCGACGATGAGTACAACGTAACCCCAAATGACACATGACGAGTTTTCTCGTCAATGACATTCTCTTTTGAATAAATGGTGGTGCTCTCTGATCCCATTACTTGTATTGCTATATCATGCATGAGATCATGTATTTTGAATTTTGAAATATTTCCAAGTTCATCTTTTTTAATTTCTTGGAAAAATGATCTCCGAAGCAAATCCATAAAATACTCATGACCAACATCTTTTAGACATTTCTTTTTGTCATACAATGTGATGAACCCCTGTGCCATCCACATATTAATCAAACTTGATTTGTCAATCTTATAATCCTTTGGAAATAGACTACAATAAGCAAAGCATTGCTTCAAGTGTGAGGCGAGATGATCGTAACTCAACTTTAACGTTGGTAAAATATCTCTTTCATTCTGACGTATTTTTGAAAGTTCATCAGTTTTGAATGATAACCACTCTATTTTGGATTTTTTAAAATACAACAAGCCTCCTATTGTTCTTATTGCAAGCGGAACCCCTACACACTTTTTTAAAATCTCCTTCCCAATTTCTACAAAGCTTGCATCCTTCAGTTCTTCCCCCTCTTCAAACGCCATCTTCTTAAATAAAGACCAAGCTGCTTGTTCATCTAAACCCTCTAACACATATGTTTGAATAGGTTGTGAAATCTTTGTCACAATTTCACTACGTGTAGTCACTAAGATTCTACTGCCTCTTGTACCGCCCATTAAAAATTTTTTCAATTCACTCCATTTTTCGCGATCTTCGTTCCACACATCATCCAACACAAGCAAGTATCTCTTTACATTAATTCCTTTTTCGAGATCATTGACTAATGTGTTCATTTGAAGGTCTTTTGGTTTCTCTTTTTTAATACATTCCAAGATTTTCTCAACAATTATCTTTACATTGAAATTTTCAGAGACACACACCCACAATAATAGCTCAAAATGCTTTTTGATTTGTTCATCATTGAAGACAAGTTGAGCAACTGTGGTCTTTCCTAGTCCTCCGATACCAACTATCGCAAGGACAGAAACATTCTCCTTAACATTGGGATCCAACAGAGATCCAATAATGGCCTTCTTATCCTTCTCCCTCCCAATAACATCTTCAGCACTTACAAGGGAATGAGTCTGCCGTCTTGCCTCATTCCTGACTTGTATCTCCTCACAACGTTCATCCAAGCGAAAATGCCTGTCCGCATCTATAGCAACTAGCCTCTCCCTCATCTCCTTAACCTTATGACCCATTCTAACACCATATGCAATCTGGTTAGATTTGGAAAAGAAGATGCGTACCTCTTTGGCCTTCTTGTCACGGGTCATCACTTCCCGTCGCAAGGCCTCAGTGGAGATTTCATCCAGCAAGTCATCTGCATCACACATGGCATCCTTCAGCCTTTGCAGCCACAGTTTGATCTCTGCACTGTCGTGTTGCTTCGCCTCTGCATCCAAAATCACAGCACTGATTATGGAAACTCTCTCCTTGAGTTTGTTGATCTCGTCATTGACACCCCAGATGAGCGCAACCTCTTTGAGTGCTAGGTTGCCCGCCTTCCCAATGATTTCCTTAGCAATGTCGAACAGAACTCCTTCCGCCATTTCTTGAATTAGAGAGAATTGAATGAATGCTAATTGTGTCTTTGTGAGAACAGAGAACTTGGAGATTTCATCCAGCAAGTCATCTGCATCACACATGGCATCCTTCAGCCTTTGCAGCCACAGTTTGATCTCTGCACTGTCGTGTTGCTTCGCCTCTGCATCCAAAATCACAGCACTGATTATGGAAACTCTCTCCTTGAGTTTGTTGATCTCGTCATTGACACCCCAGATGAGCGCAACCTCTTTGAGTGCTAGGTTGCCCGCCTTCCCAATGATTTCCTTAGCAATGTCGAACAGAACTCCTTCCGCCATTTCTTGAATTAGAGAGAATTGAATGAATGCTAATTGTGTCTTTGTGAGAACAGAGAACTGGAGGGCAAGAGTAAGACCAGAATGATCTGTGATCTGTGTGATTAGGGGATGGAGTAGCAGATTGACCAAAAGATAAGACCCTGCTTTTTGAATGCTTGGATGATAGTAAAACACGTAGTTGTAGGGTACAAAAAATGCACAGTTCCCCAACTACCATCAATAATCGAAAGCAGACAAAACACCCCCAATGGCCCTTTGAACAGAAAGAAAAACCGTGTGGACCACAAGTGTTCCCACCTATGCCATTATTGACGCAACCGACACAACCTTTTTGGGACGCAGTGGTTCTGGTATACATTGTTCGAAGTCGCAAGGCCCAGTTCGGTTGATTCAGGAAGGGCAAAAGCCTAGTCCAAAACATCTCTTAATGGGCTTGAGAGTTTTTGTTGAAAGGCTTTGCACCTGAGTTTTCCACACTTGTTTTGGAGCCAAAATGGCCCAATATCACTTATTTTTGAAATTTTTAGGAAAAAAACACTGTTTCGGAAATAAATAAGAAACTACCACTTTTTCAAGAACTCGAGTTTCAGAAACTCGAGTTCCTCTTAATTTTGCCACCGTGGCGCTGCTGAGCTGGAATTTGGGTGATTAAAAAAAATTATGTGGTGCTCGAGCTTGGTAAACTCGAGTTCTATGCAACAGAATACTCGAGTATACCAGGCTCGAGTATGTTTTATAAATAAAATGGAAAAAAAAAAAATTTACACAGTACTCGAGTTTACCAAACTCGAGTACTGTGTTTTTTTTTTTTTTTTTGTTATGTTTTGTTTTTTGTTTGGGGATAATCGACAAATAAACATAAAGATAAAAGTAAGTGGCTTTTTTTTTATGTTTTTATTTATTTAAACAGTAGCATTGTAAAATATAGATATTTTAATTTCAAAATATGAATTTAATTTCTACATTAATTAAAATTGTTCATTGTTTTCTCATAAAAATTATTCACTATTTTCTGTATAAACTATTTATACGATTTTGCATAAAATTATTTTATGTTTAGCATTATTTAAGAAATTGTTCACTCTCTTTTCAGCATAAATTATTTTCTATTTACTGTTTAAAAAATTATTCACTGTTTTCTCATAAAACACCTAGTGAAATCGTGTTTTCTAAATTTAAAAGCCAAATCTGAATATTTTTTCATGTTTAAATTTCACAATAATCGAATTTGTTTTTTTACATTGATAAAATCTGTTTCTACGTTAATAAAATTTTCTCTCTATACATCATGTTTACTGTATATTCGAAGCTGCTTACCGCATTCATAAAATCCATTTTTTGCATTAATTAAAACTGTTCACTGTTTTCTTATAAAAATCGTTCACTGTTTTCTGCATAAACTATTTTTAGCATTGGCGCAGTTATTGCACTTAAATGGTTTTTGTGTTTTTGTGTTTTTTTTTTTTTTTTTTAATATGTAACTATATGAATA
>NW_027069991.1:83915-110812 GCF_002906115.3 Quercus suber
TCCGAAGAAATGATTCATCGAAATAATGAGTCACCATTGATATCGACACATCTGAGATCGCAAAATGTTCGGGAGTTCCTCTATGCAATCCTTTTCCTTCTTCTAGTTGCTGGATATCTCGTTCGTACACATCTTCTCTTTGTTTCTCGAGCCTATAGTGAGTTATAAACAAAATTCGAAAAGGTCAAATCTTTGATGATTCCATCATACATGATTGAGTTGCGAAAGCTTCTGGATAGGTATCCTACATCTGAGCTGAATTCTTTCTGGTTAAAGAATCTCTTTCTAGTTGCTCTGGAACAATTAGGAGATTCTATAGAAGAAATAGGGGGTTATGCTTCCGGCGGCAACATGCTATGGGGCGGTGGGCCCACTTATGGGGTCAAATCAATATGTTCTAAGAAGAAATATTTGAATATCAATCTCATCGATCTCATGAGTATCATACCAAATCCCATCAATCAAATCGCTTTTTCGAGAAATACGAGACATCTAAGTCATACAAGTAAAGAGATCTATTCATTGATAAGAAAAAGAAAAAACGTGAACGGTGATTGGATTGATGATCAAATAGAATCTTGGGTCTCGAACAGTGATTCGATTGATGATAAAGAAAGAGAATTCTTGGTTCAGTTCTCCACCTTAACGACAGAAAAAAGGATTGATCAAATTCTATTGAGTCTGACTCATAGTGATCATTTATCAAAGAATGACTCTGGTTATCAAATGATTGAACAACCGGGAGCAATTTACTTACGATACTTAGTTGACATTCATAAAAAGTATCTAATGAATTATGAGTTCAATACATCCTGTTTAGCAGAAAGACGGATATTTCTTGCTCATTATCAGACAATCACTTATTCACAAACCTCGTGTGAGGCTAATAGTTTTCATTTCCCATCTCATGGAAAACCCTTTTCGCTCCGCTTAGCCCTATCCCCCTCTAGGGGTATTTTAGTGATAGGTTCTATAGGAACTGGACAATCCTATTTGGTCAAATACCTAGCGGAAAACTTCTATGTTCCTTTCATTACAGTATTTCTGAACAAGTTCCTGGATAACAAGCCTAAGGGTTTTCTTATTGATGATAGTGACGATATTGACCGTGACCTTGATACGGAGCTGGAGCTTCTAACTATGATGAATGCGCTAACTATGGATATGATGCCGAAAATAGACCGATTTTAATTAATGCAAAAAACAGATTTTATGAATGCAGTAAGTAGATTTGAATATACAGTAAATATGATGTGCAGAGAGCAAATTTTATTAATGTAGAAACAAATTTTATCAATGCAGAAAAATATATTTGATTATTGTGAAATTCAAACATGAAAAAACATTCAGATTTGGTGTTTAAATTTAGAAAACACGATTTCACTAGATGTTTTATGAGAAAACAGTGAACAATTTTTTAAACAGTAAACATAAAATAATTTATGCTGAAAAGAGAGTGAACAATTTCTTAAATAATGCAAAATAGAAAATAATTTTATGCAAAATCGTATAAATAGTTTATACAAAAAATAGTGAATAATTTTTATGAGAAAACAATGAAAAATTTTAATTAATGTACAAATTAAATTCATATTTTGAAATTAAAATCTCTATATTTTACAATGCTTCTGTTTAAATAAATAAAAACATAAAAAAAAAAAAAAAGCCACTTACTTTTATCTTTATGTTTATTTGTCGATTATCCCCAAACAAAAAAAAAACAAAAAAAAAAAAACAATTTAGACATAATTTTCCCATTTTATTTATAAAACGTACTCGAGCCTGGTATACTCGAGTATTCTGTTGCATAGAACTCGAGTTTACCAAGCTCGAGTACCACATAATTTTTTTTAATCGCCCAAATTCCAGCTCAGCAGCGCACGGTGGCAAAATTAAGAGGAACTCGAGTTTCAGAAACTCGAGTTCTTGAAAAAGTGGTAGTTTCCTATTTATTTCCGAAATAGTGTTTTTTTCCTAAAAATTTCAAAAATAAGTGGTATTGGGCCATTTTGGCCCTTGTTTTGGTAGTACCAAGATAATCCACTCGGCAGCTTTCACATTTTAACGTAGTTTTGATTATCAATCTGTGTACTAATAATACATGAGTTTAGCAAATTAGATAAGATGAATATTTGCACTAAATTTGGCTTGCTTTTATATATATCATTCTCCCTCTTTTGTCTTTCCGAACAAAAAATATAATTTCAAAAGGATAGTGATGGAAGACAAAAATCTTACAACAATTTAGACAACTTTTTAATGGAAATTTCATAGATATTATATCACCAAAAAAATAAATAAATAAATAACAAATTGACTTGCCAATAGGCTAATAACCCAACAACATTCCACCCTTGTGTTTTTTTTTTTTTTTTTTCTTTTTAGTTGGGAAGTGGGAATTTGAACTTTATTTATAAAAAAAAAATACCCACTTAACATCAGAAAATGAACAAGAAACCAAAATTTCACTTTGTTTTCTCTCATATGATAAGTTTTTAAATCCATTGAATATTTATATTATGAGGATCTATTATATTGTGTGCAAAATTGAATATTGGCTTATGAATCTTAATAGTCCAGACTCATATAGATGATCCTCATATTATAATTTTTTTGACAATTAATACATAAGGGTACTATACCAAGAGGGCTATAAAACAAGTGTGGGGCTGCTATTATACTTGTTCAACTTTTGAAACTTGATTATTCACTGATCTTTCACACTCATCCCTTACAATTAAACCTACATATATACAAGGAAAAATGATTGAAGAAATTACAATTAAATTTAACACGGAATTAAAGCCAACATAATATAGTTGGAAATCACAACTTTACAGAAACTTTCGTTTCCCTTTTTTTTCACAGCTTATTAAAGTGATAGAATGCGAATAGTATAACTTTGCTTTTACATGTGATTATCACTAATATTACTTTTAGTGTACATTAATCATGATCCATCGTTTATAGTTATAAAAAAAGTTATGAAATTTATTGTGTCATTATTAGATATATTGATAAATAGTTCTAAGATCTCGCAAATTGGATTGATTTACCTATTTGTTGGATCTCCTTGTTTATAAAGTTGAACAACAAAGCTTGCCATAAATTCAACCGCTTGACGTCAAGCATAGTTCCCCAACTTGCATCAATGATTCAAAGCAGAGAAAACACCCATTGGACCTCAGCACCAAAAGAAAACCGTGTGGACCACAAGTGTTTCCTTTCCACTCTTCGCCATTATTAAAGCAACCCTTGTCAATTGTCAAATGCACATGCACTACTACTGTAGTTTTTAACTTCTTTCTTTTTAAACCTTTTCTGGGTTCACACAGAAATTATATACTGCTCTTGTTGATACGTACTAGCTAGGTTGTCTGAAATTTCAAGGCCCACTTGGAGTTAATTCGGGAAGGGTAAAAGCTTAGTCTAAAACTTATCTTGATGGGCTTCAGTGAGGCCTATGACTTTTTTAAGGGTTAAGTAAGGCCCATGGCTGAATTGGGGATGGGGGTGATGATTTCATGATAGCCTTTTTCACATAATGATAATATCCACTTTCTTCTTTGGGGAAAGAGTTTGCATAACTGACTCAAGGCAGTTTTGAGTTTTCACATTTTAACACAGTTTTGCATATCATTCGTTTGCTAATAATACCTTTGTTTATCAAATTAGATAAGATCAATATGTGCACTAAATTTGGCTTGCTTATATACACAAATATAATTTCAAAGGGGAGTGATGGAAGACAAAAATCTTACAACAATTTATACATATCTAATGTATTATAAGTTTTTAACGGTGAAAAATTAATTTCATAGATGTCATATTATATCACAAATAAAATTAACAACTTGTTTCCTCAAAAAAAAAAAAAAAAAAACTTGTTTTTATCAATCAAAAAAATAATAAGAATAACTTGACTTGCCAATACGTTAATAACCCAACTACATTCTATCCTTGTTTTTTTTTTTTTTTTTTTGATAATTTTATAGTTTGGAGAGCGTGAGAATTTAAATCTTAAATGTATCAATCACAAACATTAGGAATTGCCAACTAATTGAATTACAAGACATTACATCCTTGTTGATAGCTATTGTTTGCGGATTTGATCCCGTTTGTAGAAGAATACATAGTTAATTAAGGATTAAAATAAAAAATATTGTTGCCAATGAAGTATGGACAATGAAACTAAACTCATCAACAATCCTAAAATAAGTCAATTAAAAGCTTCTTGCTTAAGTTATATGTTGGTGTTAAAGGAATACAAATCCTCTTTACCATCTTTTGAGTTCCACCATTCACAACTTGCCATTTATTTGTTTCACTTTTTATATAAAAATAATCAAAAAAAAAATCAAAACACATGGCATACGTACTATGATTGGTGGAAAAAAAAAAGTGAAACACAAAAAGTGATACAAAATATTTTTATTCAATTTCAAATAATATCAATCAACAATTTTATAATGCATTAAACATCTTTGATTATGAATTTATGATTAAAAGGAACAATCTCAAATAAACCAAGATCAAATTTCAGGTAATTTCTTCCAAATTGATGTTCCAATATCTTTTTGTCATTTATTTATCCACACTTTCTTTCTTTGTTTTTTTTTTTTTTTTTAATTTTTTTATATATATAAAAAGGAGAGAGAGACGAGATGCCCTAAAATAGAAAATAAATAATTTATTTTACGAAACCTTCGTTTCCCTTTTTTTTTTCACAACTTATTAATGTGATAGAATGCGATTAGTATAACATCGCTTTTACACGTGATTATCACTAATATTATTTTTAGTATACATTAATCATAATCCATCGTCCATAGTTATTAAAAAAATTGTGAAATTTGTTGTGTTATTATTAGATATATTGATAAATAGTTCTAAGATCTTACAAATTGGATCGATTTACCTATTGGATGGAACTCCTTGTTTATAAAGTTGAACAACAAAGCTTGCCATAAATTCAACCACTTAACGTCAAAAAATAGGACAAACCAAAGTTGCATCCAAAAGTTAATACCTATCATTATTAGAATCAACTTTTTTTTCCTTCTCAAAAAAAAAAAAAAAAAAAAAAAACCACCAAACAAACGAACTTTATAAAGAGAGAACATTAATAGAGGAATATCTCTTTCCAAAGGTTAGTTAATTTGGCACGATAATTAGACCTCTTTCATATGATACATTATTAAACAGTTTGAGAGCAAAACTCCTTTCATAATACATACCAAAATTGTCCTAAAGTAAAAACATACAAATGTCCACAGGGACTGTCAAAAACAATTAAATCCTAGTCAAGATCCGAACCTTTTTCTAGTTAGAGCATCAATGCATTTGTTTGCTTCACGGAAATAGAAATTCATCTTCAATTGAAGAATTTGACTTACGAGAATCTTGCAATCTAAAATAAGAGAATCATGAAAGAAGACATCACACCCAAGGCTTTTCTCTTTTCATATTCATCCAGTGAGCGTGGTCCACAAAATCTACCAGTCTAAACTTTTAGGTTGGTTTAGACATGGGAGCAAGGAATGGTAGTTTTTTAGAATCTTTATTAGGAGTTGGAATCAGAGGTAGTGGGACCCTTCAAAGTTCTAGATAAGGAGAGAGAGATGGGCTCAATTTGAAGCCTTCAACAGCGCTCTACATCTTCTTGATTCCAACAATATATAACAAGGCACGCCCAAATGCACCTCCCACTCCCATTCCTTCGTCAATCATCCTCTACTAAAAGACAAACATACCCCCGATATTTTCATCGAAAAAATGTTCTTACATGGACAGCTCTGTCTTTTGGTCTTCTTACTCTGAGTCTGAGTTCGTAACTCATGAGAAATTATTTGCTCTTCCCGGGTGGACCACTGACGTGTCTTCCTGCTGATATGGACCAATAAAAGGAAGCCACATACCCATCTTTTCTTACTCAGCTCCACATCACCCTTACCCATTAACCTAACTATAATTAAAAAATCAAACCAAGGTTAACAAGCATCTCCACTTACCCAACTGGAATCCCAAAATCAAAGCCAAAATCAAAATTTCTCTCAAACATTGAAACACATTTGCCTATTTCTTTCTCTCTCCCTACTCTATTTCCCCAATATCTTGATGCCTTAGACCAAAGACACGATCCATCGAACAAAGGCTCCCTTTCAAAAACCCAGTGCTGAAACCCAACACAGAAATTGCCGATACCAGCATTTCTCGAAACGTATCGGTTTCTAAATCAAAGGCGGCAATGATGCACTCACCTCCGCTGCAAAGCTTGAACACCTAGTGGAGAGCGTCGTTGAGATGAGTCCCACATGGGAGTGGGCCCTCCCATACCTCAGTCGGCTTTTTGTAGTGAAAGCCCTCAACCAATTTCCACGCGCTAGTTTTCAGCGAAAACACGACCACGAGAGGTGCGCTGACGGCCTTGACGAGCTTGTAATCGTCGATAGAGGGAGCGTAACCGAACCCATATGCCAAAATAGCGTGATCGAATCCGTAAGGAGTCGAGGCATCAGGTATTCGGGCAAACTCATGGGTAGCCGGGTTGAAAACAAAGGTGTTGGGTTGAGGCTTAAGGCCAAAATACAAGATTTTGTGATACAAGGCCAAAGCATGTACTAAGGCAATGATGTGCATTAAGGTGTGTTGGGTGATGCACAGCTGTGTGCATTGAGGTGTGCACTGGGGTGCGTGGGGTGCTGCTGTGAGGTGCGTGGGCTGCTGCTGTGTTGTACCAAGGAGTTGAGCAGTTGGTTGGGATGGTCAGGGTAGTTAGTTAGTTAGGCTGCTGTGTTTTGGTATGGTTGTTTAAATTTGGAGTTGTAATTGCTCTTTAGAAGCTCAATTGTCCTGACATTAGTTTGAAGCTCAATTGTCCTAGCATTAGTTTATATGTTAGGCCATATTAGCTATGTTAGCTTTTAGTTATTGTATTTGCAAATAATTTTTGTGTTTATAGATGAGGTTGATCTTTGTTTTTGGTGTTTGGATCTCATTGTAAATTTTGTTCATTTTGGCAATAAAATTTCTCAATTGTTAGGCAACTTGTTATTGAGTTTGAGCTTGTTCGAATAGTGCCTCTCTCATTGAGTATCAGGGCAAATTATTGGTAATGTTGTTAAAAGGGCAATTCTCAATTTTGTTTTGATGGATGAACTCTTCAAAAAAATAAGGTGCTGATTCATCTTTTTTGATACCATTCAAAGGGAGATATACACAAAAGTTATACAAATGCTGGGTTGTACCAGCATATTTTGTCTTATGTCGTGAAGCCAACCTTATAATCCCAACCAAAACAGCACATTCAATACACTCAAATACAACAACATTCACTATTATATCTGTTACAAGAAAGTGGCACAAGGTTATGGTTATATGTCTACTCTAGAAGAAGGAAAGCATAAAGAAGGAATACTTTACAATGCCAACCAAAACAGCACATTAGAATCAAGAAAGATAATTGAACAAACAATTGAAAACTTTTTACAAAGGCATAGATATTAGACAGGTCCACACCACAACTTCTTACCCCTTTCTCATTCATCAAATCAGATATATACAATTACAATCAATCCTCATGAGCTGTCTGTAACCAACTACCTCCTCCCTTAACTAACTCCACGTCATCAACACTATCTACTAATTGACTTAACTACACAACACCTCAGGTTACATTACAACTAAGCACACATTAAGCACCATACAATCAGTTACAACTAAGCACACACTAAGCACCATACAATCAGTATCCTAACAACAGTATCCTAACACTATACAATTTTTTACTAGAGGATGAGAAGGCATAACAAAAGAAAATATACAAAAAAGAATGTAATCTAACATTTCCTATGAATAGGCCTATTTTCATTGCCTTCGAAATACAAAAATAACTACTGTAGCTTTCACTCCTCTAATCATTAGTTACTTGATTAATCTTCCAACTTAAGAACTTGTCAAAAATCTTCAAAGTTGAATACTTATATGATAACTTCTAAGTCAAATCATTTTTGTCTAGGATTTAGTTGTGTAAAACCATTTGAGAAAGAATTCTGCACAAATAGAGATGGACATTTTTAGTTATTAGTAACAAGGTAATAACTATTGATACAAATAAATAAACGTAACTAATGAAGAATAAAAAATAGAAATAGCAAGTATTTTATCTAACTTAGATGATTCAAGAAATCATTACTTTGAAGCATACTCGTGAAGCTGAAATTTGGAGAAGCATTGCTCCAATAGGAAAAGGGGTTCTACATTCAAATTAACTCAACCTTAAATGTTAGATATTTTTTAAAATGAACATTCAATTACACAAATCAATAATTTATTTATTTTAATTTACTTTTACCTGATTCGGATGTTGAAAATGACTTGGACTAATGGTTGTTGGCATGGCTGGAGGAAGGAATACCTATCAAATATTATAAGAGATTAATATGGCATCATTAAAAAAAAAATAATAAAGAAGATGATGCAAGGGACGTAGATCATACTTGATTATTATAACTCTTATCCATGGGTACACTAGATGGGTGCTTTGGTTGGCAAAGACCTATACATTGTGGAGCATAGGTTGAGTTTTGTGAATTAATGACAACTGTTCTAAAGGCATATAGTTTCATAGGACAACTGTTCTAAAGGCGTGCCTCGTTATGGCGTGAAGTCACCGACAACTCATCATTTGCACTTGTTGGTTTTACATGATCATATAAAACACTATCTTTCTTTGCATTTTTTGTCCATCTTTTCAAAATATATTGAATATGCAGCTCTGTGACATTTTTCACAATAAGTATTCGCAAAGCATGTCAACAAAGTAACCCCAATGTTTCAAACATTTTACAACTACATGTCACAACATTATTCGAGGAGTTAAATTGGACAACACGAACCCTATGACCACCTCCTACGATAACTTCATAGGTAAAAGACTCTCCATCAGAATACACATCTTGGTGTGTGACCCCCAAGGTAGAAGCAATTTCTAACTCAAATCTTTTGAAAAATGTACGAGTATAAACAGAAAATGCATGTTCTAAAAGTCCACAATTCTTGACTATTTGAGAAGATGTACCTTGTTTGCAACGAAAATCCTCTTCTAACTCTTCTACTCGCATATTTTTTGAAGCTTTCTCATACTCGTGTACAAATTTTGTTAGCCTCATTGTTTTGCACGCCATATTTGAAAAACATTATTTACACTCTCACTCCTTGATGAAGCTTTCATTCTTGTAGAGAAAATGTTATGACTAAAAACTGAACACCACCTTTCTCGATTTTTACACAAAGTGTTAAGCCACTTATTACCCACCAAATTGTAATCTTTAAGTAAGGCATCCCAAGAAGACTCAAACTCTGATTTAGTCTCATAATTATAAAGAATCTTATTGAATCTACTCTTGAATTCAGGAATCCCATAATGCCTTGGTAAATTTTCTGCAGCTTATTTTGAGATATGCCATAAGCACAAGCGATGACATGTATCAGGAAACATAACTCTTATAGCATTCTTCGTTGCTTGACATTGGTCAGTAAAAATTGTCTTTGGTTTTTGATTTCCCATTGATTCTAAGAATGTATCAAACAACCAAGTAAAAGAAACAGTTGTTTCATCCAATAAAAATGCACAGTCAAAAAGTACATTCTTCCAATGATGGTTGACACCTACAAATGGGGCACATTTCATATTATACTTGTTAATTCGATATGTAGTGTCAAAACATATAACATCCCCAAAAGAGTTATAATCAATCCTTGATCTATCATCTCTCCAAAAAAAATTTGTCATTTGATTTTCTTGATCAACTTGAATTGCATAAAAAAACATAGGATCTTCTACTTACTTCTGTTTAAAGTGGTTTACTAAACTTTGAGCATCTCCAGCCTCAACATTGATTAACTTCTGCTTGTTCACCACATTATAGCAATCTTGTTTTATAAATCCAACATTTTCAAACCCTCTAGAATCCTCAACTAAATAGGAATATGCGCTTATTGTTCTTATACCCGCTTCCTTGAAAGTTTTTATAACACCTAACTGAGCATCAGTTATTTTTCAATTCGCCTTAGAAATGGCCTTTCTTCTGGCTTTGCAAGCTTATGATTATGAGTAGGATTGAAGTGAGTAACCTTCCACTCATCATTTGTCACTATAAACCGGATACTAGCTTCACAACCGGTCCTAGTTTGTAATTTTTTGAACTTCTTATCATCCAAATTGTCACTATCTCATGGGAATCCTTCTTTTGAACACACATAATCTCATTGTCTTACAACATTTTTTGCATATCTGATTTTTTTCTTTCCGAACACTGAACCCAATTCAAATGGCATAGTCATTGTACAATTTATATGCTTCATCCTCACTATGCACCACCATTCCAAGAAAAGTTTCAATATCTTCAACACCTTCCTCATTGACTCTAATATCTATGATTAAAAACACCATAACATTCAAATGCATCAGCATTAGCAACAGTAACAATCAAATGCAAAAAAAAAAAAAAAAAAAAAAAAAAAAAAAAAAAAAAAAAACCAAAGGAACGCAACAACGTTATAATACTAAACTTAAGGTCTCAATTAAAGACTTATTCTAAAAAAAAAAACTTGTAATCTAGAGTTAAAAACAAGGGCTCATAGTCAGGAAAACTAAATAGAAAGAAAATAAAAATTGCAACTTCAAGAATAAAATTTTTTTCTGGTCAATTTAATATTTTATCATCTATTTGGGTCAACAATTCAAATTGAATTGTTGAGATTGAGTATGTTTTTAAGACCACATTATCTAGCCTCATGTTCTATCATAAACTCTTCTCTTGCCACATTAGCAAGGCATTTTTAAGGCCAATTGACACTTTTTTTTTTTTTTTTTTGGTGAATGCTATTGACACTTGGTTTGACAAATTCTATCCACTTTACAATCTCTCTAATATCATTAATTGACTTTCGTAACTCATAAAAACAATAAACATCACTGATAATGTTACAAACAACTAACATTCTTCCATTATGGTAATCAATGGATTCAATGAATATAAAGATAGTCAAAGAATAAACATCCAGTATAGGAGTAGCCTTTGTGCAGAGCAGAAAAGTAGCCTACACGTGGGAATGGGAGGATTTTTGTCTAATATTTTGGTCATTAAGAAATAGAATTTAGGCTAATTTTGATATTGAGAATCCAAAAAATGCAGTACGAGAAATTGATTTGGGTTAAAATTAAAAAGCTTGTTTTTTAATTCCTTTTGTTTTATTTCATTCCACTGCTCTGTTCCTTGTATATATAAGCAGAGCTGTACTTTTCCTATTCATTCAATGAGAAATTTCTTTCTCTCATCTTCATCTCTAAGTAAGAAGAGACTAATAATGACCAAGTTTATTTTTTTTTAGGCTAATTGAACATTAAATATACCTATAAAAAAAGTTTCTCCAAAATCCAGGCCCCCCCCCCCAAGTCAAAGAGTAGCTCCGTCGCTGTCTTAGCCTTTTTATCAAACATGTTGAAGGCACTATATTATAAACTACATAGAGATAGAACAGAGCAAGAAAATAAGACTCTGAAGAGTGAAATGAGACTTTGTAACATACCTTGATCAGCCATGGTTAGTTGCGATGGTGAGCATTGGATTCCAGCAACCACTTTAGTCATAAGGAAAAGAGGGAAACAAGCTGGAAAAAGTTAGACCTAAGAACAAAGATAGTTCAAAATCTCATAGAGCTTGTTCTTCAATGATGCAGGGAGCTGGAGAGTAGAGAGTTGGGCGGTGAGCAAATAATTTGGGTTTTAGAATTTTTGGTGAAGCAGCAAATAAGCTGGGTGGTGAAGTAGGATTAGAGAAGTGAAAGTGTATTTCAAGTTTTGTTATTTTAATCTCATAGAGCTTGTTCTTCAATGCAGAGAGGTAGAGAGAAGAGAGCTGGGCGATGAGCAAATAATTTGGGTTTTAGAATTTTTGGTGAAGCGGCAAGCTGGGCGGTGAAGCAGGATTAGAGAAGTGAAAAGTGTATTTCAAAGTTTTGTTATTTATAAGGCTGAAGGAGTATTGCACAAGTTTGTTGCTGACTCAACTTTTCTTTAATACATGACATTTTTTATTGGTCCATATCAGCAAGGAGGACCACATCAGTGGTCCACCAGGAGGAGCAAATAATTTCTCTTGAGAGACTCTCACAGTGACAATGACGACGCACATTTCCCAAACAAAGGAAAAAGAAACAGAAAAAGAAAAAAAAAAAAAAAAAGAAAACAAACAAACAAACAAGATTGCTTAGATGACAGAAAAGGAATATTGTAGTGTCATATTTATTGGTCTACTTAGATTCTTTTTTTTTTTTTTTTTTTTGAGAATATGGTCTACTTAGATTCAATTATATATATTCACACAGTTGACAAACAACATCGGTTTCTCTTTTGGGTAACCAACAAAGGTTGTTCTGCTAACGTTTGAGAGGCTCTCGGTGATGGGTTCTGCTTAGCTTACCTCCTGTATCTGTATGTTCCTTCTGACCCTTTTTCGTTTCTTTCCAGTTATGTAGAATTCTAATTGTATCTGGGTTTTATAGTTTTTTCTGGTGCTAGGGATTAAGGGCATGTTTAGTTGATGATTATTATTGGTTTTAAGCTGTTGAAGTTGTAAATTTAATAGCTTTCCGCTTTGGGTGTTATAAGGGTACGGTAAGTTTTTCTTTTTGCTTTTAGACTGTTGGATTTTACATGAGGATATTTATGTGGGTAATGCTTCTTTTCCTGAATTGGGGTTGGATGAGGCTCAGAGGGTTGCATAGTTAGGATTTAAACAACACTATACTTTAAAAGTTTTTGTCTTTTGGGGCTGTCCAATATAGTCTGGACTCTGGAGGAAAGGGGGTTACTTTGATGGCACTAAGAAAGTTATTCAGAAAGTTTCCTAGGTTCTTCACTGGATATGATTAAGCTATTAGCGTATATGAGAAACATTATATGAATGTAACAAGTAAAAGCTTTGTTAAATTTGAGAACCCTGTGTTCACCAAATTCAATAGAAATGGTTCCTTCAATGTTTTCAATTTTTCTAAATTTGATATTTCAGATTTTGTGAAAAATTATGCATTTGAGTATTTGAGCTTCCTGTCCTATATGTAAATCACACAAAAAGAAAGCAAAATTATTCATCTGTTAGCTAGGCTGGACAACAGGGTAATTTCTTTGATTTGCCAAAAGACTTGCCCAACATTACATCAATTTATCAAATTTACTAATTTGAGTTGTTAGCAAAATGAAGGGCAGGTTGTTAGCAAATTGAAGACCAAGTGAATGACTTTTATTTTGGGCATAGATTAGGAACAAGATGGCGTGTCTTGTTTTTTTAAACATATGAGATGGGATGTGGCTGAATTTGAGGAGAGGAATGCTGGAAAAGAGAGGAACAGGATTCGGTCCCTTTGTTAAGATTATTTTAATTTTGTCCTCCCTTGCGATTCATTAGTCTCAAATGATATTGAAAATATTTCTTATAGTTGGTAACAGAGCATCATTGTTAGTATATTCAATTGGCAAGAGTGTCCTGAAAGATATAGAGGCTAATTTGGTTAGGTGTGGTAGAGGCTTGAAGCCTTGAACATGAGCCATGAAGGGGACGACTTGTTGGCATTCACATGTAAGTGTGGAGTTTGAGAGATTGATATAATAGTTAATCCCCAAACAAAATGGCCTAAGATTTTGAATTGAAGTTCTATCCAATGTGTATATCAAGGCGTCATTGAAAGGCTTTACAAGTGACAATCTTTCCATATCTCCTGCAATGCTAGTCCTTAAGGCAGGACTATTTGGCATTCACATACAGGAATGGTCTAGATTCATGCTATTTCTGCATCATGCTTAGCATCTTGTATGTTAGGAAGACAATTCCCCAAAGAAAGGCCAAAACGTTAATTCCCACCCCCTCCCCCCTCCCCACAAAAAGAAAAGGAAAAAGTTAAACTGCAACAATATGAAGGGTGCTTCACCAATTCCAATGTAGCCCTCTCTCCAGCACTGCTTTCCTTAAAGGGTAGGGGTGGTTGGTGACTCCTTGGGTCTGCAAGCATGAAGCATGTATACTTTCATCACCCCTTGAGTCTGCTATCCTTGTATGTTGGCATTTATTTTGATTATGGTAACCCATGTTACCTTCAACTTGGCTTAGCAACAACTATGTTTGGAAATATTTAGGGCATTTAAGAATTTTGCTAGGTGTGGTAAAATTCTCATAAACTCATTGCATGGATGACAAAGTATAATCATCAGTAAACCTAGTTCTGATTTGTTGGAAATAAAGGAGAGATATAACTTGAGTTTTCTTGAAATTCGCGCAAAATGAAATTACCAATAAACCATTATTAATGAAATAAACTTTATAGATAAATTCTCTTTTTATTGCTTATACTAGTGAGATCTCCAATAAGAAAGAAGTCTAACAAATAGCAACATTATTCGCTTGCTTAAAAAAGTACCTTTTTTATTTTTAAATTTCCTTTAGGCAGCTGGACATGTAAATGTTATAGACATATTATGGATCTGGTAAAACATTGAATTATATAAACGGAAATATCATAGTTTGTTTAATTTTTAAATTTGATTAAAGACATTAACTTCAGCCAACTAAGGTAATGGTTAAAAGCAATGAATTAAGATTGAACAATAGAAATGCATCACTAAAGCTCAGTAAGTAGCTAAGCCTGTCAACTTATATGACAAAGTCAAATGACAATTAATTTATGAATATATTATTTCTATAGTTGATGTGAATGATCATTTATTTTAAATTAGAATAAAATTAATAAATTTTTTATTTAAAAAAAAATAAAACTCCAACATGATTACTCTGCTAAATTGCTATTTATGCTTGTTCTCTCAAGCTTCAGTTCATATTTTGCAGGTTCCCATTTGTTAAAAAAGTATCATGATGGGAAATAGTATTGAAGATGATGATGATGATTCGTTCTCTAAGCCCCTTGGAAGATAGTCCGTCATTTATTATGGCATGGGTCACATGCTCAATGATATCACTGCTGCCTGTTGGTTCACTTACCTCTTATTGTTCTTGACAGATATTGGACTTTCTCCAAGGTATATATCTTATTACCTGGCCAGCAGTTTATAAAATCACATTATAGTTGTTATAGATGTTTTCTGTTGAAATTTTCTTCACATTATGTTGAAAAAGAACGATACATGGAAGGAAAGTGATGTTTATCCTGGGTAATGTTGAATTTTGTAATAAGGGATTTATCAGGTTCAAGTTTTATATGTTATTCGGGAAAAGTAAATCTGGTGATATTTAACTAGACTTAAACTCTTATTCTTTGCAGCATGATGTGATTTTAGTTTTGGAATATGGTGAAGTCAGCAAACAATTTATATCAAGCACACACTAACAACACTACCAAGAACTCCTTGATTTCCTTTCGCTTTCATTAAAATTGTTCTTGAATAAAGTTTTTTGTGTTGCTGCATTGAGTTCTGTTTAACTGGTATAAATGAATCGTTCAGCTCCTATAATTTTTTTTTTTTGACATTGTTGTATCATTTCGTTGGGATGCTGCTGCAGTTATGCGTTCAGGTCAAATAGCTGATGGATTTACAACCATATTTGCTGGTGAACTGGTATTTCCTTTTTCTTTTTGAAATGCTAAAACATATGTAACTAGTTACTGTACAATTAAACAAGAGTTCAATATTATATGTCTATCTGGTCCTTTGTTTTTTTTTTTTTTGGAATGCTTTTTAAGATCCATCATTGTTTTTTCCGTTTATTGATTTTCCTCTGTTTTATTTAATTCAATGGAACTTTCAAAATAGTGCTCAAGTTTGAGTCTAGTGACAAGTTAACATGTGTTTCTTGTACTTCTTACACGTGTTTGTTTGATTCATTTTGCATTGCTTGCTTCTAGTACAAGACTAAAATGTAGAAAAAAAAAGGGGGGGGGGGGGGGGAAAAGTTTAATGAAAATTTGATATTTGCAGTTTTGCACTAAAAAAACTAGGAAAAATACACATTGTGATGATAATACACAGAACAGTTATATTTTTGGCAAGGAAATCCTACACTTATATTCTCCAACCAATTTGCTATATCTTTTACACAAATACTACACTTCAAGTCTTCACTCTTCAACGGCCCTCCAATAAGATTAATTTTCGAGCGATATCTAATATAACAGTTTTTAGCTTTGAAAATACATATTAGCTACCATCAAGATATCTAACCTTTTGTTGAATATTTCGACTGCAATGGAGAAGCTTGCTTATGACATCCAATCCTCAATTGTGGCCTTCCTCATTACAAGCTTACTTTAGAAAAATGCACTTCTTGTGTACTGGTTATTGATTGTGCCCATAATAAATGTCAGTATGCTAGTCATGCATAATTTTTTTTTAAAAAAAAAAAAAAAAAAAAACCCTGACGATGAATTCTAACATGAAACGTTAAGAATCCTATAAATCTAATTTTAATCCTCTAGATAAACATATAGCCAAATTAAAGAAACTAATTATATGGACTAGAATTGAAGAGCTTAGCAATCGAAGGTACTAAATAAACAAGTATAACATTGCATTTGTACATATTCATAGATTGCCGTAAGACTTTTGTCTCCTATCACTATCCTTTCAAAATTATATTTTTATCCTCAAAGACAAATGAGGGTGAATGCCAGCCATTTTAAGTTCACATATGAAAAAGATCTAATAAGTGTGGAAAACTTAGTGGCAAACTCTTTCACCAAAGAAGAAAGCTGATTATATCTGTGAAAAATGCTAATATTATCATCCCCATCATGGACTGAGTAGGACAAAGTGGACTGAATGGACTGAGTATGGCCAAAATGGACTGAGTAGGACCGAATAGACCAAATAGACCAAATAGGGCCGATTAGGACTAAACCGATTGAATAGGACTGAATAAGACCAAAGTAGACATAATGGAACAAATAAGACCGAACTGGAGCAAAGTGGACCGCAGAGAACAAAGGTGTATTGAATAGGGCCGAATAAGACTAAAGTAGATATAATGGACCGAATAGGAAAAAACTGGATTGAGTAGGACCGAATAAGGCCAAAATGGACAGAATGGACCGAATGAAACGAAGTGGACCGAGTAAGATGAAAGTGGACAAAATGGACCGAATAGAACAGAAGTGGACTCAATAGACACCCCCACAATATCATGATATCAATAGTTCTATATCAAAAGCAAGTACACATTATTCATTCATCAAGATTATCTATTTCAAAAGAAATTTGGACCATTATTATTAAACTATATATATTATAATATACACATAGAAATGTATATATAGGAAATATAGTTAGACAAATAGTATGATAAAATCCAGGATATATATGGCTTGCTTGGTATAGTACCCTTACGTATTAATTGTCAAAAAAATGATAATGTGAGGATCATCTATCTGGAGTCTGAGCTATTAAGATTCATAGGCCGATATTCAATTTTTTCACACAATAACAGGTCATCATAATATAAATATTCAATGGATTTAAAAACTTATTATATGAGAAAAAACAAAGTGAAAGTTATATCATAATTTTTTCATAGTAAGAGTGTGACTTTTCTGGTTTTTATATAATATTTATTTTCCTTCAATGTAACTTAATAATAAGCATTTTGATATACTAATTAGCAAATTGGAAGATGTCTACTAGAAAAGAGTGGTGAGATTTGTACAGAAAAATTATATATAGATGACATATTTATTAAGTTAATTTTTTTAAAAAAGTACGGAAAAATTACATTATTACACAAGAGATAAAGGTGTACGTGCGTAAAAATAAAAAGTATACAACAATAATATATAATAAAAAAAATCATATTGACATCAGAATTGTGAATACCATTTCAGCATATAAACATACAAGTTTCTGTTGGTGGTCTCTTCACTCCCATTAATACTGCATCAAAAATTATAATTATAATTATATATATATATATATATATATATGTGACCGCTTTAATTTCATGTCTTGATTTAAAAGGGAGGAAGAGTTCAACAACATATATTTGCAAAATCTTCTGCATATTCTCCTCATGACGGAATGAAAAGTACTCTTTTGAGTCTTCCGAGTGTGTGACTATGTGAGAGAGACAACATTTAAGATTTAACTTTAACCCGGGGTAGGGGTTGTTGCTTTGTTGGTGAGATTTTTATTTATTATTATTTTTATATGTTATTTTGATACTTTCTATGTTATTATTCTAAGAACCTGTTTGTTTTACTTTATAGGTCATATTTACAGTATTTTAAAATATCACATATTTTACCATCATGTATTTTTTGTGCGATGATCACTCCACAAGTATAAATAATTGTGGGGTGTGGGTGTAAGTGGCAAGGGACAAAGTTTAAGTTTCTAAGATGAAACTTCACACACATATATACTTAAATTATGTTAAAGTAGAATTTATATCTTCTATAAAAATATACATCATATAANTATTCGGTCCTACTCAGTCCATTTTGGCCATACTCAGTCCATTCAGTCCACTTTGTCCTACTCAGTCCATGATGGGGATGATAATATTAGCATTTTTC
The DNA here is from genome assembly GCF_002906115.3 of Quercus suber. NCBI lineage: Eukaryota > Viridiplantae > Streptophyta > Magnoliopsida > Fagales > Fagaceae > Quercus > Quercus suber. The sequence goes on from NW_027069991.1 coordinate 102,489, forward strand.
ACAGATATAATCAGCTTTCTTCTTTGGTGAAAGAGTTTGCCACTAAGTTTTCCACACTTATTAGATCTTTTTCATATGTGAACTTAAAATGGCTGGCATTCACCCTCATTTGTCTTTGAGGATAAAAATATAATTTTGAAAGGATAGTGATAGGAAGACAAAAGTCTTACGGCAATCTATGAATATGTACAAATGCAATGTTATACTTGTTTATTTAGTACCTTCGATTGCTAAGCTCTTCAATTCTAGTCCATATAATTAGTTTCTTTAATTTGGCTATATGGTTTATCTAGAGGATTAAAATTAGATTTATAGGATTCTTAACGTTTCATGTTAGAATTCATCGTCAGGGTTTTTTTTTTTTTTTTTTTTTTTAAAAAAAAATTATGCATGACTAGCATACTGACATTTATTATGGGCACAATCAATAACCAGTACACAAGAAGTGCATTTTTCTAAAGTAAGCTTGTAATGAGGAAGGCCACAATTGAGGATTGGATGTCATAAGCAAGCTTCTCCATTGCAGTCGAAATATTCAACAAAAGGTTAGATATCTTGATGGTAGCTAATATGTATTTTCAAAGCTAAAAACTGTTATATTAGATATCGCTCGAAAATTAATCTTATTGGAGGGCCGTTGAAGAGTGAAGACTTGAAGTGTAGTATTTGTGTAAAAGATATAGCAAATTGGTTGGAGAATATAAGTGTAGGATTTCCTTGCCAAAAATATAACTGTTCTGTGTATTATCATCACAATGTGTATTTTTCCTAGTTTTTTTAGTGCAAAACTGCAAATATCAAATTTTCATTAAACTTCATTATGTTAATAGCAATTGTTACTCTCTCTCTCTCTCTCTCTCTCTCTCTATATATATATATATATATATTAATACAAGATAGAAATTCTACTCTATCCTAATCTTAGTGTATATGTGTGTGAAGCTTTCTCCTGGAGACTTAAACCCCGGCCCTTACTCTCACACCTCAAAACACTTATACTTATGAAGTGACCATCGCATTTAGGGTGTATAGTGGTTATATATATATATATATATATTGGAATGATCAACGAACGACATTGAATCATCAATTAGCAAAGAGCATTACAATATGTACCATGACCATAATGTATTGAAACATTTTGCTATTTGGTTGGTTGTGATTTTCCAAATACATAAATTATAAATACACGTATATAAATAATTTTAATGGATGGGTATAAATTAAACATGTGTGTGACGATTTATCTTGAATCTTGTCCAATATTTGAGTACCACAATTTGGCCTCCTCAAACAAAAAATCTTGGCTCCACCATCACTGCTTCTTGATGTTTTTAATGGAGACATTAAAATTTCAAATTCTCCCTTAATTGTTGTAAACTATTGAATTTATCCAAAAAAAAAAAAACACTCATTAAATAAATGTTTCAACCTTAAATTACGATGAATGAAAATAATTGACAAAAGAGAGGAACCTATAAACACATGCCTAAATCGTTAAAAAAATTTAAAATATATATAGAATTGAGTTCAAGCTATATTATATGCAAATTATTATGATCCAAATTTTAACAACTTATGGTTACAATCTATAAATTAAAGAAGCTAGTTCAATTCTTTTCCCAAAAAAAAAAGTAAACTGAATTTATTTTATTAATTTCGTGGATAAATATGTCATCTATATATAATTTTTCTGTACAAATCTCACCACTCTTTTCTAGTAGATATCTTCCAATTTGCTAATCAGCACGTCAAAATGCTTATTATTAAGTTACATTGAAGGAAAATAAATATTATATAAAAACCAGAAAAAGCCATACTCTTACTATAAAATAATTATGATATAACTTTCACTTTGTTTTCACTCATATAATAGGTTTTTAAATCCACTGAATATTTATATTATGAGGATCTATTATATTGTGTGCAAAATTGAATATCGGCCTATGAATCTTAATAGTCTAGACTCCAAATAGATGATCGATCCTCACATTATAATTTTTTTGACAATTAATACATAAGGGTACTATACCAAGAGGGCCATGTATATCCTGGATTTTATCATACTATTTGTCTAACTATATTTCCTATATATACATTTCTATGTGTATATTATAATATATCTAGCTTACTAGTAAAGATATATAATGTCCAGGTTTTATGCCATATATGTATGTGCAAAAGCCAAACATCGTTAATTCTCCTTTTAAAAAAAAATTGTATTTGAACATTCTAAATTACAAACAGATAAAATTATACATTTTTGCTATGGCATGTGATATACCGGTACAAGTCTTGACGGCCGAGTTTAGCGACCGGATTAGACAAGAAAGGTTTCACATCTCAAATCATAGGTTTTCAAACTGAATTTGTTAGAAAGTCTAAGCAGTCGGCGAGACATAAATAAATTCAAAGAGAAAAAATGTTGTTCACAGTATTGTAGGAGTTCACATTGTTCATGAGTAGCAGTAATTTAGAAGTATTGCTTGTGCAATTCATCTAATTTTTTTTCTTAAAGTTGATGTGTGTGATTATGATTATATTTAATTAAGGATATCTATGGTTTAACATTATTAGGAGTTAGGATTCAACACTTTATAAATAGGATGTTTCCTATTTATAAATGATTTCTTCAATTTGTAATTTAATTGCAGTAGAGTCCATGGTACCCCTAATATCATTTTTTCGGATTTCCTTTATGATGATCAAATATCATAGTATGCATAAGATATGTGTCGAATTAGATTTACAAATCTAATCATACACATTATGAGGTGGCTGATCAAATATCATTGAAGGATGCTTGGAAGATATAGTGCAGGTGCATATCATAGATTGAAAGTACTATAAATCTTCTGGTTGTTTGAAGCCACAGTTTAGTGGTACCTGCCTTTATGTTCTCTTACTCAATAAATCATTCCTTTTTTTATAATAAAGGGTAAAGTGCGAAATGAATTATTTATATAAGTTGTGGGATTCTGTGTTATGTGTTAAGCCCATGATTATTGATAATTTATGACAACTTCTCTGCTAATTTACCTTCAACCAATACAAAAGGTACTGATTTGCGATCCTCGTTGTGGTTTTCATTAAATTTGCACTGAATTTCTAATCCAAAAGCTTTAATTTTGTGAGTGTCTTTGTGACTAGTTTACCATCTCATGAGACATGAGTTTTTTTTTTTTTAAGTAGGCTGATTAACCATAAATTTGCACTGTTTATGGTTTTCATTATTATTATTATTATTTGACTTATGATGCGTTTGCAAGAGTTTGTAGCATAACACTGTTATTTATTTATTTTATTTTTTTGGTTCCTCTCTAAACATTTAAAAATATATTAATTGATTAATTAGTAACATGAAAACAATAAAATACCAAACATATCAACTAATAGATGATCTATAGTAAAATTAATATAATTTAGGTCTTAATACATCCACTTGGCTCAAACTCTACTAATCAAAATTACAATTACAATGACTCAATTTCAACACAGTTATACTCAAGTAACTACGAGATTGTTTGGATAAGCTGTTTCAAAAGGTACGTTTTAAAAACGAGCGTTTTTAAAATGTGCATTTTGAAAACACCAATTTAAAAACCACATACAAGCGTTTGGTAAAAATGTGAAAATATACGTTTTTTATTTTTAAAGCCACATTAAGCGTTTGGATAAGCTATTTTAAAGACAGCTGTTTTGGATGTTAATCCCAAAAATGGACTTAACTATTTTGTTAAGATTATTTTGTCATTTTTCCTGTAATCACTATTTTCTTCAAACCCATTTACTATTCAACAAGAAAAAACTAATCCCATCCAATCCCAATGGTTTTGTTCAACCCCATCTATCTTAAATTTTTATTTTTATTTATTTTATTTTATTTTATTTTTTTTAACTTCACAACCAGTAAAGAAACAGCAGCCACACCAAACATCCAACCAAAATTTTACTCTAGTACCATCAGCTACCTCAAATTTAATGAAGCAAGAAAACTTTGTCCATCCTCCCTGAATATACTTCCATAAGCAAACCCCATACGGCCCATTAATAGACTTGGAACACCACCCACCCCTCACTGAACCATACGTTTGGTACAGAGACTTGGTATACCAACAGAACTAGACATTTAACTGTCACAGTTTTGAGGCTTGCTAAAAGAATAACACAGTGACAAGAGCCTTGAAGACATTAGGCACTATTACCATCCCATCTAATGTGCTTCTTATATGTGTGATACAACTATTCCACTAGGGCCATGTCATGGTTTAGATTTTAAATAACTAACTTTTAGACATAAAAGTTTATAGGATCCAAACAATGGTGACCATCTCACCAATGCATAATGCCAGTATCAGATTTAAAGAAAAATTTTAAATTTAACTCTCTCATGATAGAAACACAAAATGTATGCCATCTATAAAGCTTCCACAAGTAGAGAGGATATGACCAGCTGTAACATAAACTGACACCACCAAATCATTAAATCTGTCAATTGCTTTCAAAAACCTGCATAAGAATGTAAGGAAGGAGATTGTTAGGAGGTACATTGATGACAAAAATAGGTGCAACACAAGAATAATAGAGCAAAAGCATAGTTTTTATCACATTGACATATTTATATCATGAGGAACAGAACTCCGATGGCACTAGTAGTCCACGCAAGGTCCTGAGCAGCATCTTCTCTCTGCTATGTAATATGAACTGATGCAGCTGAGCAGCATCATCTTTCTGTTACGAAGAAATACAACACCAACAACAAATAGCTTTAAAAGGGCCATAATATACAACTCATATAGTAAGCTCCAATAAAAAGATTAAAAACAATTAAATAATAAATAAATAAATAAACCAAAAGCGAATCAAATTAATCATGATGATTACACAATGCATCAAATAAGAGAAAAAAACTCAATCACGAGTCAACATAATTAGCGAGCTTTCATCATACAGAGCATGATGCTAATCAATTAATGCAGGATAGGTTCAAAAAGTGATTAGAGACAACTACCAGTTTTACACAGATTACACCACCAAAAAAAAAATCACATTTTAGAAACTAATAAATAGGAAGTATCAAGAACTTACAGTTCATTCATAAGCATGAACATGACCAGCAAACACCACATCTACTTTTTACTTCACAAACCACGCCTCATACATTACTCTCATGGATTCACCCTCCAGAAAATGATAGTTGCAACTGTTATACCAAGGGGAATTCATTAGAACAATCAACCAAGGTGTCTCAGTCCAGTTAACTTTTGGTAGTTCCTCTTCAAGTCATTTGTATCGAGGGGTATATTTACCTGAAAAAATGGTAATGACAAGTAGATTTATTATTTTTACTTTTGCTGCATGAAATCCCCAATTTAATTGGGACGAAGCCTTATTTGAGTTGAGCTGAACTACAATGAGTTTAGCAAAATGAGACACTAACACATGCCATGCCAGCTTAAACAAAACACTATGGTAGCAATCTTGTCATTTAACCACATAAATTAGGAAGTCTTGATCATTATGTCTTGTCATCCCCTGTAAATTTTTTTTTTTTTTTTTTTTTTTTTCTTACAGCATTTTGGGGCAAAACCCCATCATTGAGGATGTAGTCCTAAGTAGTCCTAAAAAACTGATATACAATGTCAGTGAAAGATACTTGTTATGTTATAAACATTGAATATGATTGTCATTATGGAAACCAAAATCAAACAAGATCCCATATTGATAATTGAGGGGCCAATATATATATATATATATATATAGTTAGTTAGAAAAGTTCGCCAACATTAGTCATGACGTTTTTCTTTGTGTCTATATCAATTATTCATTATGATAGGCCAACTGAAGCATTAGAGGCTATTCAAGAGAGGAAGGACAGACTTGACCTTGCTCTGCCAGACGTCCATATGCCCCTTTTTTATAGCAAAATACCAAGATTGAAACATACGAATAATAATATGACCAAGAGGCATGAGCAATTATGCTTGCAAGACAAAGCTCAGCATACTTTCCCTGCCCACCACTTATAAACAACCACAATCCAGAATTTCCAGCAAATTGTTTGTTTCAGTAAATAGTACTCTTGCTCTTTTCCCTTTTGTTATCAGAACTATGCCCACTACAAGCACACAGAGATAGACACATCTAACCCTCAACTCCCCAGCAACACACATAAATACATTCCAAAATCTGTCAAACTCAGAAGGGCACCTCGGATAGAGAGAACACACAAACACCATACTGGAAGTGCATTTACAATACCCATTAAGCTTTTTATCACTAAAGAATGTTAAAGCCCATAAACACAATCCTAATTCTTGAATGAGAAACATAATAAAGAAAACTCCTATATCCATTTATTCCCAACCCACCCAAAAAAAAAAAACACGGGGGTCTAATTCCAATGATATCTATGTGTCTACAAATATAAAGCAATAATTATAATCAAAACCCAAAATGGGCAGGTCTCAAAAGCAGCCAAAAACCCAAATAAATTCACAACCCATGAAGAAACAAAAACAGCAGCAGCAACAATTCCCTCAGCCAAAATAAGTTCCAAAAGTTTGATTTCAAATTCAAACAATCATGTAACCCACCATCCAAAAAGCCCAAATCTATAACATAAATTCAGCAGAAGAGGAACAGAGAATTGTTACCTGGCAAGTGAGATGAAGAACGAAGACCATAAACAAAGCAGAAGTAGGAACAGAGAATAGAGAGCCCATGGAGATTGAGAGAATAGAGTAGCAGACATACATGGAGGAGTATAGACTGACTGAGAAAATAGAGGAGGAGATATACATGGGGGAAGGGATAAAGCGTATTTCTTATCGTATTAGCACTATTTTGATTTTCTAAAGGAAAAAAAATAGCGGTAACCCAATCTGCATTTCTGAAAAAGCAGAGCTTCACAGTGTTTTGTAAATGTGAAAAATCTGGATTTTGAAAATGCAAACGTGCTGATTTTGTGAAGCCAAACGGTTTACAAAATTACGCACGTTAAGGCTTTGTGAACAGCCTATCCAAACGGGCTCTACATCAGCAACATCTCCACTAGTCTAAAGCAGCAATAACAGCTCCACACAGCAGCAGTATCCATAATTCAAACAGCAGCAATTAATAGTATCTCCACAATAGGTAACTCTATGTGATGATCTTAACAATTACACAATGTTTTATGACTTTCTTAATTTGTTACACTTGTTTGCTGCGTATCTTTATTTACACAATGTTAGTTGTCTTTTTTTAAATGAATGTGCATAACTAATCATCACATCTATGGGTTTCTAATTAGAAAGGTGCTATAGTCCACAGCTTGGAAGGTGTTTGTGTTTTATATATGTAATTTTTCAAGCATGGGACTTATGGGAAAGGCTGAGTATAGAATTTATTTGACAAATTTACTTGTAGCCAAAATAGTTTAAACAAAAGAGGGTCATGCGGGTTGGAAAGTTCCAACAGAGAATGCTGTGGATCATTATTTGGGTTTGGGCTAAGGCTAACACCAGATATTTGTGGTAGCTCAAATCTCAAAGCCTCAAAACCTCGTCCTTCTTGGAGAATGCCATGGCCCAAATACGAACTCAAGCCTAAAGGAATTGTGCAAGAGAAAATAAAAATGAAGTGCACAGGTTTATGATGTTGATGTCATTGAGAACGGTGAATGATATCATGATTTCAAAGCCAAGGGCATCATTGTCACCGATTTGTTGCCTTTGATTGGGGTAGGTGAAGTGACCCACTATATGTTTTCCAAAGTCTTGTTTTATGTTGTCATTGGAGAACTTCTGCAATCTTCTATTTCTTTACACAAGTTATCTTATCTCAGGTCAGTACTACTAGCAACGATGACTAAAGAAAGAAAAGGTGCTTTAGTAGATTTCATCATGTGCATTTAGAGGAATGAAGTTTTAGTTACTTTTCTTGCATCCTGCTGCAATCATAGAATGCCACATCTAGTAAGATACCAATTCTTGAGATATTCTCAAGAGTGCACTACATATCAATTCGATGTGGAATGTTGTCAACAAGTAATAATTCAAAAGTAGTGCTAAACTTGGTGATTGTTATAATAAAAGTAGTGACAACCGAGGACAAAGCAGATGATATGATAGAGTCCACTACCACCCAGCTCTTTTTAAATAGCCTAAGCATAAATTGAGTTTGGAACCCCTCCTTCTATATGTGTAAACAAAATGGCAATAGCCCTACACCCAAGCACGTTGATACTTCCATTCCTATTAGTGTTAATGTCAGTTATTGTTAGCTATACAATGGCAGATGCAGCCAAAGACAGAGAAGAGTGTGCACAGCAACTAGTAGGA
>NW_027069991.1:116773-124273 GCF_002906115.3 Quercus suber
GTGATTTGGGCTAATTTGAATTGTACTTTCTCACTTGAGGTTAACTATGCTATGGAGCCATAACTCATCTATGTGTCCACCATAATAAAAATAAAACAAACATTATAAGAATCAAAATCCCTTCTCGTGGGTTTCAGTTAGTTCAAATGGTAAAGTTTCTGATGGTCGAATAAAAGATCTGAGGCTAATTTGAATCAAAATCACATTATTCACTTGTGATTTGGGCTAATTTGAATTGTACTTTCTCACTTGAGGTTAAATATGCTATGGAGCCATAACTCATCTACGTGTCCACCATAATAAAAATAAAACAAACATTATAAGAATCAAAATCCCCTCCTATGAGTTTCAGTTTGAACCACGACCCTTATCCTCCACACCCTATAAGCACCTATACTTGTGGAGTGGCCAATAAAAATCACATTATTCACTTGTGATTTGGGGTGATTTGGGCTAATTTGAATTGTACTTTCTCACTTGAGGTTAACTATGCTATGAAGCCATAACTCATCTATGTGTCCACCATAATAAAAATAAAACAAACATTATAAGAATAAAAATCCCCTCTCGTGAGTTTCATTTAGTTCAACTGGTAAAATCTCTGATGGTTGAATAAAAGATCTAAGGTTCAATCTCTACCTACATTAAAAATCGATTGGTATCTTGGTCTGATAATAAATAACTATCATCGAGAGTGAACGCTTTATCATCAAAAGCGAATGTCATACGTCGAAACTCTTGAAAAAAAAAATCCCCCTCCCCCCTCTTTCTTCATGGTATTATTGTATTAGCATGTAAGTTGTAGTGTAATGCTATAGCGCAAACCCAACATATAATTTTAGCATTAAAACTTAAAACAAGAAAAAAAAATTAGTTAATAATTAAAAAAAATAAATAAGTTCTCTTAAAATTCCAAAGAATTTTGTTAATTGAAGTAGTTTCTCTAAACTTTCTTAAAACCTTGGCAAAGAGTAAAGTGCTCAAAGACTATAATTGAAAACTTTTTAAAATTTAAAGTTTGATTTGAAATCACCTAAACTATAAAGGGAATCATATAATTTACTCAAGTTCATAATAAAGTATAGCTACTTGACACGCAAAAAAGTGTAACCATTTAGCACATAGTGAATATTTAACTTTTATTATACATTTTTATCCAAAAAAAACTTTTATTATACATAATATATGGAAATCATTTTTTTTTTTCACTTTTTTCCACCATTAATAATAAAATGGGTAAGACCGACATTATCACACGCGCTGTGGGATGAGAGAAGTGTGACTACGAGGAATAAAATAAAATAATTGAATGAGAAAAGAGGCGCACCAACCGACTATGGACTTCAAAAAAACTCCGTTGACTGTCCTAATTGAACAGCGGGGACCAGGCCCACTACGCTCTCCATCATTACGTTGCCACTTTTGAAGCAATTTCGTATTCCCATCTTTGTCAATGGACCGTTCATATACTCTATATTTCATAAATTTGTAGCTACTAGCTAAACTTTTCTTAAATGTCTTCTTCTCTTTCAATTGATGAATTGACAAATAGAGTACTCATTTCTAACACCTTTTCTTTATTGGCTTGCATATCTCTTAATGGATAAAAATGGTTAGACACACCCACTTTAAAATAGCATTTCCAACCCACGATATCAATTCAAAAAATTTGTGTGTAATAGTATGTATAACAGAGTATGTGTAACAAACACTGTTCTAAAATAAAATTGTATTTTCAACTCATGATTTTAGTTCAAAAAAATTGTATGTAATAGTGTATATAATAGGGTATGTGTCACAAACACTACCCTAAAATAAAATTGTGTTTTTAACTTACAATTTCAATTCAAAAAATCTATATGTAACAGCTAGTGTGTTTAATAAGGTATGTCTAACTAACACTACCCTAAAATAAAATTGTATTTTCATCTCACAATTTCAATCTAAAAAATCGGTGTATAATGATATGTGTATAAGAGAATATGTGGGTAAGTAACGCTACTTAAAATAATATGGTTTGATAAGGATGGTAGAACTCTCCTTCACTTCTTCACCAACAGGGTGAATATAATCAAGTTGGGGCATTTCGGATTGGGGTAATAAATTTGATTACATGTTTAATAAAAGTTATATTTAAAACTCAATTCTTTTCAAAACGTTTCAATTGGCCTCCATCTTTTGCTAACAGCCGTCTACTGCGAAGGTGTTACATTTTTTTTTTTTTTTTTTTTTTGTCTCTAGAGAAGATATTTGTGCAAGTTACAAAGAGAAATCTTGTACCAATTAATCTGGACAAAAATGGCACCATCCAACAAGCTTGACAAAATGCAAGGTGGAAGAATTGTCTTCCTTCCGGTGTCAACACCAACAAAATTCCAACTTGCGCCATCGAGGTCCCATTGGTTCCAATTTCCAACCTCTCTACATTGGTTGTTAAATTAGGGACTATCAGTGACTCAATCCAAGCTCAGTAGCCTCTATTTAACATCGGGATTAAAACAGTGGCATAGTGGTTTTATATTCATTCTCCTATTTTTTACTTTTGAGTATTTTCACACCTACAAAATTTTTTCAATTAATGTTGATGTGTCCCTTGTAAGAAAATCACATTGTGCCTATATTCTTTGACACATTGCCATCCCTTAGCATTTACACTTTCATGGCCAAGAAGAACAAAGGAAAACATTCAAAATTTGATCATTTGGTAAATGCTTATTTAATGATACAACTTGGATTAGAAAATTGCAAAGATATTATTAGCCGTCAAGATGTTCACTGCATTAATTAAATTTCACTAATATGGTAAGGATAAAGGGTAAATTCCAGGTAGGACCCTGCAGTGGCAATGACAAGCTAATTTATGAACTCATCAATTGACAAGTTTTGAGAAAGAAACAATGAAGATATAGTTTACCAGACTCTAGGATTTTGAATGTAAGGTTTGGATTTCCCTGCCAAAAATCAGGTTGTAAGATATTAAAGACTTTAGGGGAGACACATCATATCTGAATCCATAGTTTTTAACAGTAATTGAACTTGTGTTGAGTTTATTGATTAGACGCGGACTAAAGTTTTTACTTTTTATCATTATGAACAATGCATATGGCAAAATTTTATAGTTTTTTATTTTATTTTATTTATAGATCGGTGAGTTAAATTTATTAAAATAAGAATCAAAATACGCCTCGGTCGAGTGGACCGGGGTGGAGAAAAGATGGAGTCGCCACCTAGTTTATGGCCTAGAAACCATGTATATAACGCCCTTACGTGGAATGATTGATCTTACTACTAGAGTATGGGTTCCAAATTTAGGTATGGATTGGGAATATGTTAGGCACCCAAGACTGCCCGACTCGTGGGTCAGCTTCCACTCATTGTGCCTTACGTCTTAATTTCATTAAAGACATGTTCAATATTATATCTTAAACTCACACGCACACTAGCATACATCTAAGCATATAACATTGCATCAATTATCCCAAAACCCTAACATCACATCACATATAGCATTGAAACCCTAACATACATCTAACCATACATCTCATCTCATATTTCATCCAGGGTAGTAACATGTATATATCAAATCAAGGCAGAAACATAGGCATGGTAAGATTAAACAAACATGTGATTGCATCTAAACATCATCCAAACAAACACACTCACACTCACCATCAAAACAACATACTCCAAATGCATGTTCATATGAATGCATGGCTTCCCTCACTCTACCACAACACCTATGCACAGGGGCGGAGCTACTTAGCTCCTTGGGGGGCATGGCCCCCCCAAAATTTTAAAATTTCCCTTAGAGTATATAAAAAAAAATACATGGGCCCCTCCAAGAATTAAATCCGGCCCCCCCCCCCCCCCAAATTATTTTCAACAACTAGTCCAATACAATTTCAAATAAAACAAAAATATTTGTCCACATTTAGCCCAGCCGGCCAGCCCAAAATCCTTGATCATACAAAATTCTTCTCCTCTAAACTAAAGACACTTCTAGCCCAGCCCAACCCCAAATTTGAAATTCCTAATCCTAATCAAACAAAAATCACCTCATGTTTTTGCCTAAATTCCTAGTCTTCATGCAGTCACGCCTCTGCGCTCTGCTTGACGGCCTCAGTTCATGCTGCCTAAATTCTCAATCCCCACATCATGCGGTCACACCTCTTTGGCTAGTCGTGACGCTGTAGCTCCACTAGCCACTGACCTCACCTAGCCTTCATCGCTCAACCTCAAGTCCTAAAGCCCTCACCTCAATTCCTCAAGGTATCTCATTCAGTCATTCTCATCTCAGTTCTCTCTCTTTTTCTCTAGAACTGAACTAAATACTAAATCGCATAATAGAAATATCAAGTATGTGTATGTGATATCTTTTGCCAGTAAAGCAATTTATATTTATTTGACTTTATCTTTTTGTGTTTATTGTTATTGGATTCTTTATTCTTGACCCACTGACTCTATGACTCAGCCTTTTTGACTTTTATGTTGTTTGTCTCTTGAGTGGGTTCGGGTGGGGTGAGGGCAATGAGACTGTGTAAGAATGAATTTTATATGATAATTTATTATATCTCTCTTCCAAGTTAGTTTATCATTTTTTGAATTGATATATATATATATATATATATATATATATATATATATATATATATATATATATTGGATTGAAATTAGGTGCCAAATAATGAGCAAATGACAAACAATTAATGCATTTTTTAAGAAAAAATTGTTTGTCATTCAAAACTTAGGTAATCTGTAGAAACAAATGTTGATACTTCAATGTCTGTTGAGCGTCCCTCCAAATGTTCAAGAATTCAATCTAAAGGGATAGACCATGATCCAGAATCACGTAAATAAATATATAAATTTCCTATCAATGAACAAGATGAAATTTGACCTGCTTATCTCATAACAGGTCCATATCAACCTAGAAACATAGAGTATCCATACAAAGGACCAAAAAATTATCATCATAGTTTTCAATTTTTGTGGTTTGAATCACATGAAAATTGTTGAATTATATTTTAGTATATCTCTACTACAACCCGGCCCCCCCAAGTAATTATTCCTGGCTACGCCCCTGCCTATGCATCAATGCATGTTCATATCATATGCATGTCCATATGAATAAATAAATCAAAAACCCTAACTAGCATCAAAGAGGTAAACAAACTAAAACAAGACAAAACAGAGAGACATAAACTCAAGGATAGAACAATGGAGATTAAACAAAGGCTAAACATGTGAAAAAAAAAAAAAAACCAAAGAAAGAGAAAACATTACTGAATTAGGGTTTTTTGGGCACAAGTATGTGTGCGCATACATAGGCCTACTTACGCATGCAAAGAGCATGCATACACGTTTGAAACCTTAACCCAGAAACAGCAAGAATAGAAACATAGCTGAAACTTAAAACGATAAATCTAACAACCTACCATGCTTTAAAACATAAAACAGAAAAAACCTAAACTTAAACAAACATGTTATACCACAAATAAACCCAGAAAACAAAGAAAAACAAGAATTAAAATAAGAAAAGAAAGGAAAAAGACTTAGAACATATACCTCCTTGGCTTGATTTTGACTGTTCTCCCACAATCAAATGCAAAAGTGATTAGTAATCTTAAACTCGAAGATCAAGGTCAGAAAAGACCCCAACTAGAAAATATTGACTTAAGGATATTTTGTGAAAAACTTCTTCTTTGATTCAATATTTCTAGTGAATCTTGTGTTTTCCCTTAGGATTTTCTTTGCGTGTTTGAAAAGGTACCATATATGGCTTTTATATTGAGAAATTGGAGGTTTGGAACGGCTCCCAAATGATGTAGGATTCGTTTCAAACCTCAGCTTTAATGAATAAAAACTTGTCTTTCATAGTTTCTAGAACCCTAACATGTGTACACATGCCCGTGTATGGATACACAAGCATAATGCATGCATACGTAGGCCTGGAGCATGTGTTTGCATATGTGTGTCTATGTACGCATGCCCTAGGGTTTCCATGACCTTTATTTTCCAAAATTAGTTTTATTCAATTCATAAAAAGTTATATTTTCCATAAAAACCATCCTCAAGTCAATTTTCAATTTGATTGGGCCCTAAACTATCCTTGGGCTTTAGAATTTTACCAATATTGAGGAATGGGGGCCCGAGTCGTAAAGGGGGTACAAAATGCGGTGTCTACAGCTCCCCAATCTGAACAAAGAACCTTGTTCATAACAGTTTTCTTAATTATTTTTTTTTCATTGCATGAATAAAGAAAACACACACAAATATATAGGCCAAATGTCATATACATTTACATATGGTTTACTCTTGCACAAATTATACACAAATGTAATTATATATATATATATATATATATATATTAGCCACATCAAAGCCATTACATGCGAGCATACCAATGAAACACTTGGCATACTTAAACCACTCTAATGACAACAAATACGATTTAATTAAAAATCACTCTTTTGCTTAGCATGATTTTATGAGGTTCATATGCTTTATATGTAAAAGACCACACAATTACAACAATACAATAACAAAGGTAGAAATGCAGGGGAGAAACCACTATTGATGTTTTGGTTGCTTGAGCGCTTGAAAATCCTTGAAACATTGGCATTTGAAGCCTGACAATAAGAACAATAGCAATATAAATAATAAATAAAAGTTAATATAAAAATGCAAAAAGGAAAATGGTATAAAATTATTACTTCATTCTACTCACAATAATATTTGTAAAACTATTTATTAGTTTCAAGCTAATTGGTACAATAGAAACAGTTTAGTTAGAAATAGTAATATAAGAAAGAGGAAAAAACAAGGAAGATTGAAAGATTACAGTAACTACGTGGGCTGTATTCATTTATCTAAAATTTTCATGATGTTACCAAATAGAAACGATGTTTTTTATCTTTCTTTGTAACATAATATTTTATGGTTATCTTATCTCTATCACAAGCTAAAAGATACTGGGTTGAAGCTATTTGGTGACACAAAATGGTGGTTGTAATTGTATGTGTGAAAGACTTTGGTAATTTACCGTAAATGTAATAGTCTAATGGAAAAGTGGGTGAGGACGTACTTGTAATTTCCTGAAAGTGTTGTAGGCAATTTGGTCCTCCGTGAATCAACTTTGTAGACGCTCCAACAATTTTGAATCACCAAGCTTGTAGCTTTTGTAGAATACTCCACGAACCCTATACAAGAAAGTGACAGAGGGAATATGCTTGACTTGCCCAAAATCAGGGCTTTCATTTGGCTGTAGACTAAGAACAAATTTGGTCGGCATATCAAAAAAATCCACAATTTTGAGGCTTTTCAGATGGTGGAAGCCAGTGACTAAGAACGAATCTGGGCATGGTCCAATGTCAAGCTGATCAAGAAGGGGCAGCGCACTGGTGTGCTGTCGTAGGCAACCAAAAATAAAACCTATACTCCTAAAAATATATGTAGTAGTGCGAGTAAGGATCGTTCCCACAAAGAGTATCTAGCCTAATT
>NW_027069991.1:131773-152239 GCF_002906115.3 Quercus suber
TTTTGTATAACTAGGATGACTGCACTTTCTGCCATTTTCCTTCCTACTTAGAGCATTCCCATCAGCTGTTCTATAAAAAATGCCCTTTTAACACATCAAACACGTACTTTATCATTTTAGCACATCATTTTACCATACCTCATTTATCAGATGTTCTATTTTTCCATTCTATATATTAAAATAATATTTACTAACATTAAAATCATATATTATCTCAATTCTCAGCCAATATACAAATACCAAAAACTCAGTGGCAGTTGCCACCAACCAACCAACAACCACCGCTACAACCACCACCAACAGCACATCAACCGCCACAAACTACACCCACAATCACCGGATCCTCCAACAAATTTCAAATCCAAAAACCTCAACAAAAGAGAAAAAAAAAACTCAACCAATCAAAAAAAATAAAGAATAAAATGCCGACCCAAACTCAACCAACGATCGATGACGGCTGTGGAGGTCGGCGATGTGATTAGCGGCAAGGACTGGCGAGATCAGCGGCGACGACTGGCGAGATTGGTGACGAGGACTGGCGAGGACTGGCAAGATCGCGGCGAGGATGGCGAGATCGCGGCGAGGATGGCGAGATCGGTGACGATGACTGGCGAGATCGCGGCAAGGATGGCGAGCCTGGGCGATCTGTCTTTCGGCGTGTTGAGATCGGCGTGGCGAGACTAGTGATGGCGAGATCGGCGTGGCAAGCTCGGTGATGGCGAGTCGGAATGGCCAAACGTTGATGAGAATGTCAGACGGGGAGAGAGAGAGATGGGTTGCAGACGAAGATAGAGAGAGATGGGTGAGATGGGAGAGAGCATCTGACTGGAGGAGAGAGAAGAAAGGAATAAATTAAGCCAAACAGTGTTTGGCATTTCTCTCCATACGCTCTCAAATATGAGAGCGTACTGTAGCGCGTTCCAAATTTTTGGAACATCTAGCATACCTGATGAGCCTTTGTTTTTGTGTTTAATGTGTTAAATGTGCCAAATTTTTAGCATTTGGCACATTTAAGAGACCTGATGAGGGTGCTCTTAGATCACTGGCCATAATTATGTGAAAATGAACTTGGTGCCAAATATAACAAAATGGCAAAAAAAAAAAAAAGGGCTTATGTTTCACAGTATTACCTTGTGAGCAAGAAGGTCAAGTTCCGTGTTCTTTTTTATAAATTTGGTGTGCACTAAAAGAAAACAAAATATCCGGCAAGGCCACCAGGTGTAGTAGAATCAAAGAATTGTTGCCTCAAGCTAACAACCTACTTTTGTAACGTAAAGAAAATATATCAATACCACATCATTATTGTAAGCTAAATGGCCCAGCTCAATAAATGCTTTGTACTGAGACCCAAAGAAAAGTATATCCTTACCAATAGTAGTACTTCCAACAAAGGAGTTTTTTTTTGGCTAAATATTTGGTTTTTGAAAATTATTTTGTTAAAAAGCATCTATCGCGACTTATTTAGTAATGTAGTATCTTTTTGGAACTTGACTTTCTTAAAATTGAGTTCAAAGTAGAACTTGATTTCACCAAAGTCGAGTTCTATACAATTTAGCGATATGTGGCAAATGTGGAACTCGATTTCTCAAACTTGAGTTTCACGTTCCACTGAATTTCATAGAACTCGACTTTAGTGAAATCAAATTCCACGTTCAAACTCGTTGACTTTCAAAAAATTGAGTTTCAAAAAGAAGTTACATAACTAAATATGTTACAATAGAGACTTTGTGACAAAATAATTTTCACAAACTGAATATTTAGCATAAAAGGCCTCCAAAAAATATCATCTTTCCCATATTAATATAGATGTTAATTAGCGGGAATGGGAATAAACCTAGAAGCTTGGAGCCTAGTATTTTTTTTTTTTTTTTTAATTTTTAAGTTAGGGCAATTGCCACTATATCTTACTAGCTTTACTGTTTTTGCCTTTACACAATGAAATGCTTGAACAAACTTTAATTTAGACGTTGGAAATGCGTTAAAAAGATGTCATGTCACTATTAGTTAGCCACATAGGCAATAATATTAATGACAATTAACAAAATTAATAATAGTGCTTATTTTTTAAATTTGAAGAACTAATAGTGCTCAATTGAAACTTAAGATATTAATTGCGCTCATAGGGTAAACTTCAGGAACTAATATTATAGTTTCTCCTATTTAAATCAATAAATAAAAGGTCAAATTAAATAATTAGAAAAATAATGAAACATTATTTTGTTTTTAAAAAAAGTAAAATTTAATTGGAATTTGTTTAGTGTAGGGTTTTGTTTTTTTTTTTTTTTGGGTTAAACTATTATTTCTAATTAGTTTTACCTAAAATATTACAAAAGCAAAATCAAATACTTCAATCAGTTGATAGTGTAAAATTATCATAAAAATTTGATATGGGCAGGGTTGAGGCTCACGTAAAATAAAAGATATTTATCAGATATTATATTTATAATCTTCTCAATCCTTCCTAAGGAACGTTATGTGTGTTTCTATATATATATATATAGAGAGAGAGAGAGAGAGAGAGAGAGAGAGAGAGAGAGAGAGAGAGAGATTAGTATTATGTCAATGCAATGTAAATAAACTATATGTAAACTAATAAATTTCAATAGTATAATTAAAATTAGTCAATAAAATAGTTAATAAAGAAGAACAAAAAGTGCTTTAAGTTATGTGATAAAACATATCATTCAATACCAAATTTTTATTAAAGCCTAAATTATAAAATTATTATTAAAATAAATAGTTAGGCACCTTTTAAATTTCTTTATAATTAATTTCAAATGTTTTATTCTAATTTTCAATATATATACTGTACTTATAGTGAACTATATTAATAGTTTTAATGGACTTATAATGCATTAAATAGTGAAAGCACTTCATATGATGTGTAACACTTACATTGAGGATCGAGACACAAAGCTAAAATGAGGCATATAAAACCCAACTTTTATTGTTAAAACAAAAAATTATGGAAGATGGTTAAAATTTTTAAAAATAAAGAATGAATTTTTTCTTAAATTTTTAGATATTTTTGCTTAATCGAATAGTTTCTTAAAATTTGTGAAATTTTGGAAAATAGAAAAGAAAAAAAAGGAAAGAATGAAAAGTTGTACTTCAAGCAAACTATGTTAATAATTTCAATATCCTTAATATATTCTATTTGGCAAAAGCTTGTTTTACCACGTTGAGCCATTTATTTATTTATTTTTAAATACAATATAATTTAAACTTGTAGTGTGTACTCTATAATGATTTCTTCTTATTATTAACCCAAGACATCAATTAATTTTTTGTATAAGCAAAATTCGGACCACAAATCTCTTATTAAACAATAAGAGATTTTACTAGCTAGCTAAACTAATTGGAACATATTTGTTAAGCCAATTGGTGTAACAATGCGTAAGACGTAAGATTTGTTATATATATATATATATATATATATATATATAGTATTATGTGGTACCAATATTGCCCAATTCCGCAAGTTGGTATCTTCTTAAGCCCTATGTGGTTGGGAGGAAAGGGGGAGTGGGTTATTTTATTTACGTAACCATTTCTAGCTTATATAGTATTATATGTAATATTTTTATTTTATTTTATTTTTTGACCTATATTGGAGCAATATCTCAACTTGTTGTGAAAATTTTGTAATATTTTATGGTAGTTATAGAAGAACTCCAGCATAATTTAAGAATATGAATCAATGAAGTGGCAAATATATTCAATTTACATAAATAATTGGTATACCACCAATAATTAATTATATAATAAATGCATTTACGATCTACAATGTTGTTTTTAGGAAAATTTAAGTACTTTCGGAGTATAGTGATGCAAAACTCCCTACCCTCACATGAGTAGTAGATCTCACCATAAATTTAATAGGCACAATCAATCATTGTGTGAATAAAAGGAGTATCATGTTATTGTACTCCAAAATTACTAGATAATAACTTACACACAAAGACTTTAGTGAATTCACAACTATTGAATCATTTCAACTAATTTAAGTATACAATTAGTTTTTTTTATATTTTTTATTAAGTGTTATTAAATTTGATTTTGCCTTTAGATGGTTTTTGTTACAATTGTTATAAAAGCAACTAAAAATGAGGAAAAATGTTATATTCCTAATCAAATTTTTTTTTTTTTTTGACAATAAGTATTCTGAAGAAATTCTTTCTTATTATAGTTTTCTAAAAACAACCACAAAATTTTATTAAATATAAATAATTAATGCACTATTTATAGATAATTAATACATGAAAATAAATGCAAAATTCTAATAAGATGGAAGGTTAAATGCAAAGTTCTAATGAATTTACCCATTTGAGGAATAGGTCATTTGACAGAAACTTAGACCAATGTAGATTATAGTTGAGGTTGATTCTTTATATATAGAATATGGATTTCAGATTTTATATATTACTTGTATCAGAACTACATGATGTATGAAAATAGATAATTATTTTGTAATTGTGGTATAATTTATAATTTGTTCTCTAAAATTTGTTTTAGATAATTTTGTTCTCTCTAAAAATTAAACAATTTCTAAAATTATTTCATCTTTCTATCTCTACCAATATATCAATCTNTGGCCACATCAATTGATTTTTGGAATTTTCTTTAAATTTTAATCTTCCCATACTCTGTTTGTTAATTAGTTTACACAAACTGTTTCCTGCAGTTTTGAGAAATGAGACCAAAAAAAAAATAAATAAATAAATAAATCCAACCAAAAAAAGAAAAATAAAACAAACAACAAAATCAAAGAACGCACCTATCTTCGAGTAATTGAGCAAACTCCTCTTTTATAATCTGGTAAATGTAGTTTATCGATTGGATCTTACATTGGGGTCCGCAATGTTTCAGCCATCTCGTACATGTAATTTATGGACATGGATTGAATATGGTAATAATGATTTCAATGATATCATGTGGTCATTATCTTCTAGATCACCAAAACAGTCGAATCTCCCATATGCCTGAATATATAGCTAGTAGATTGATAAATCCATATTTCTAATTTTTATATGTGATCTCTATTACGACCACTGACAAAGAGAATTAGAAAGTAGAAATTAACCATAAACAATCACCCAAACCCCAAATGAAAATCCACCTTTTCAAATCCCCCAAACCCAAATTCCAAATCAGTAAACCTAAGGTGAGCTTGAGAGTTATTAGGGACATAGATGAGCATGAGATCAAGTGAGAGGGATTTTAATTTTTTTATAATTTTGTTTGACAGTTGGGATTTGGTGTGACAAGTAAATTAATTTTTTATTATTCCGTTTGACATATTAGACTTTTCCATCCAAGAGAGACTAAATTGATATATAGTGCAAAAGATAGGAACCAGCTTTGCAATTTACCCATAAAACTATTATTAAAATAAATAGTTAGGCACCTTTTAAATTTCTTTAAAATTTCAAATGTTTTATTCTAATTTTCTATATATATATATATATTGTACCCTTTTTTTTAGAGGGATATATATATATATATATATATTGTACTTATAGTGAACTATATTAATAGTTTTAATGGACTTATAACGCATTAAATAGTGAAAGCACTTCATATGATGTGTAACACTTACGTTGAGGGTCAAGACACATAGCTAAAATGTGGCATATAAAACCTAACTTTTATTGTTAAAACAAAAAATTATGGAAGATATATGGTTAAAATATTATAAAATAAATAAAGAATTTTTTCTTAAATTTTTAGATATTTTTGCCTAATCAAATAGTTTCTTAAAATTTGTGAAATTTTGGAAAAAAGAAAAGAAAAGACGAAAGAAAGAAAAGTTCTACTTCAAGCAAACTATGTTAATAATTTCAATATCCTTAATATATTCTATTTGGCAAAAGCTTGTTTTACCACATATAACACTTACGTTGAGCCATTTATTTATTTATTTTTAAACACAATATGATTTAAACTTGTGGTGTGCACTCTATAATAATTTCTTTTTACTATTAACCCAAGATACCAATTACTTTTTGGTATAGGCAAAATTTGGACCACAAATCTCTTATTCGACAATAAGAGATTTTACTAGCTAGATAAACTAATTGGAACATATTTGTTAAGCCAATTGGTGTAACAACGTGTAAGACACAAGATTTGTTATATATATAGTATTATGCGGTACTAGTATTGCCCAGTTCTGCGAGTTGGTACTCTCTTAAGCCCTATGTGGTTGGGAGGAAAGGGGAGTGGGTTATTTTATTTACGTAACCATTTCTAGCTTATATAGTATTATATGTAATATTTATTTTTATTTATTTTTTGACCTATATTGGAGCAATATCTCAACTTGTTGTGAAAATTTTGTAATATTTTATGGTAGTTATAGAAGAACTCCAGCATAATTTAAGAATATGAATCAATGAAGTGGCAAATATATTCAATTTACATAAATAATTGGTATACCACCAATAATTAATTATATAATAAATGCATTTACGATCTACAATGTTGTTTTTAGGAAAATTTAAGTACTTTCGGAGTATAGTGATGCAAAACTCCCTACCCTCACATGAGTAGTAGATCTCACCATAAATTTAATAGGCACAATCAATCATTGTGTGAATAAAAGGAGTATCATGTTATTGTACTCCAAAATTACTAGATAATAACTTACACACAAAGACTTTAGTGAATTCACAACTATTGAATCATTTCAACTAATTTAAGTATACAATTAGTTTTTTTTATATTTTTATTAAGTGTTATTAAATTTGATTTTGCCTTTAGATGGTTTTTGTTACAATTGTTATAAAAGCAACTAAAAATGAGGAAAAATGTTATATTCCTAATCAAATTTTTTTTTTTTTTGACAATAAGTATTCTGAAGAAATTCTTTCTTATTATAGTTTTCTAAAAACAACCACAAAATTTTATTAAATATAAATAATTAATGCACTATTTATAGATAATTAATACATGAAAATAAATGCAAAATTCTAATAAGATGGAAGGTTAAATGCAAAGTTCTAATGAATTTACCCATTTGAGGAATAGGTCATTTGACAGAAACTTAGACCAATGTAGATTATAGTTGAGGTTGATTCTTTATATATAGAATATGGATTTCAGATTTTATATATTACTTGTATCAGAACTACATGATGTATGAAAATAGATAATTATTTTGTAATTGTGGTATAATTTATAATTTGTTCTCTAAAATTTGTTTTAGATAATTTTGTTCTCTCTAAAAATTAAACAATTTCTAAAATTATTTCATCTTTCTATCTCTACCAATATATCAATCTATTATTTTGGGTGTGTTTGATTGATATCATTCCTTTGAGGTGTCCATATTCTTCAAAATGGTGTTATAAACTATTTTTTTTTCCTTGTGCAATTAAACTTAAATTTGTAATAATTCAAATTCCTCATTTTCTTAAAGGAAATTATTATGAAATAAAAAATCATAACAAAATTGCGCTTAACATTACTCAAATAATTGATAGACATATTCAAATACATAGCCAATATTTTATTTTTTATATAAATTCAAATTATCACTTCCAAAATAATAAGTATTAACTTAAATAAAAATCAAATAAAAACTATAAAAGTGAGAGACTGCTTGTGATGGAAAACTCAAAAATACAACACGAAAACATATTAACCCAAAATAGAGCTTTAAAAACACAATAATTTATCAATCTAAAGTAGAGTAGCAAAAAAATAAAAATGAGAGAGAGAGAGAGAGAGAGACATGGTGCTCTTAAATTGCTAAAAAGTTATTTTTAGCACCACAAACAACAAAATGAATGTTGTATTGATGGTGCAAAAGCTAAAACTTTTAACTTCAAAACTACAATAACTGCCTAAAATGACAGCTTACTGTAGCTCCAAAGTTGTAAAAAAAATTAGTTTTTTTTTTTTTTTTTCCGTTCTCTCTCTTCTTTTCTTAAAAAATACTATTGTTCTTCTTAAAAAAAAAAAAAAAAAAAAAAACTACTGTTTCTTTCTCTTTCTTCACTCTATTTGCTCTCTCTTCTTCTCCTCTTCTCTTCTTCTTCCCAAACTTAAACTCTCCAAAAAAAATGCATAGAGAGATCAGGGGCCAGCGGCATGTGGTGCGATGGTGTTTGAGAACCGTGACGATGTGGACGTGTGGTGGTGGTGCAATGGTGGTTTGGGTTGTTGGGTTTAGTGGGTTTCCGATCTGTTGGTGGTTGATTTTGGGTCATTGATTTGTGGATTTCATATGAGTTTGTGTTTGATATTTTGTTTTTTATATGGGTTTGTGGATTTCATATGGGTTTTCGATCTGTGGTGGTGGTGGTGATTGATTTTGGATTATGGGTGTGGTGGCTGTGGGTTGAAGAGAGGGAGAAGAGAGAGAGACGCAGTACTGTGGTGGTGTTGATTGCTTTAGGGTTGTGGGTATAGTGGTTGTAGGTTGAAGAAAGGGAAAAGAGAGAGAGAGAGACATGGTGTTGTGGTGTGGTGACTATGGGTTGAAGAGAGGGAAAGCGAGAGAGAGACATGGTGCTGTGGTGGTGGTAATTGATTTGGGGTTGTGGGTGTGGTGGCTGTGAGTTGAAGAGAGGGAGAAGAGAGAGAGACACGGTTCTATGGTGGTGGTAATTGATTTGTGGTTGTGGGTTTGGTGACTTGAAGAGAGGGAGAAGAGATAGAGAATAATAGGGAGAGAAAAAAAAATTAATAGTGTTTAACCTTGTTGTGAATAATAAGAGCATTGATATTGGGTGAGTTGTGAAATGGTAAATTGCTCCAAATTTTTTTTTTTTTTTTGTGAAATGGTAAGTTAAAATAGTTAAAGTAGCTTTTTCTTAGTGCTAAAAGCTAAATTTTTAACACCATTGATGCTAATGTTCTAATGGGATAGATGAAGAGTGAAAAGGTAAAGAAATGGAGAAATGTTTGAGAAAGTAGAACAATAAGTTAAGAAAATTAATAAGAAAAAAAAAGTTAAAAGAGAGAGAGAGAAAGTTGGAAGTAAGAGAATGATGTAACCGCTGATTTGGCTCAATAGAAGTGTAGCAACAATAATACTATACTTCACACTACAAAAAAAGGGGTCTATAGCCGCGTTTTTTATGCCGCGTTTCCAAACACGGCGTAAATACCGCAGCAACAGACCTATGGCCGCGTTTTTCCAAACGCGGCTATAGTCAGACCTATAGCCGCGTTTTTTAAAAACGCGGCAATAGGCCAGCTTCAAGCTGCGTTTATAACCGCGGCTAAAGGTTCGAACCTATAGCCGCGTTTTTAAAACGCGGCTATAGGTTTTTTTAAAAACAAAAAAAAAAAATATATATATTTTGGTTTTTTTTTTTTTCCAGAAAACAAAAAAAAAATTTTGGGTTTTTTTTTTTCCCCAGAAAACATAAATAAATATATATATTTTTGGGTTTTTTTTTTCTAGAAAATTCAAAATTTGAAATTCAAATAAAAAAAATTCAAAATTAAACGTAATCCAAAATTTCAAAATCAAACACAAACTCAAAAAATTCAAATCAAACAGAACATTCTCACAATACAAAAACACCCAGAAAATTCAAAATCAAACACAAACCCAGAAAATTAAAAATCAAACACAACATACTCACAATACAAACACACCAAAAAAAATTCAAATCATATACAACGTGCTCTAAATATAAGAACACAAACTCATTTAAACATAATCACAATATCAGCAACACAGTAGCACAAATTTAAGCACAGATGCAAAAAATTCAAAATCAAATATTGCTAGAATATCCACTTCATTCAAAATTTTCAATAGATCTATTGACAAATCAGTGTGCTTGAGATACAAAAAAAAATGAATGAAAGAAAAAAAAAAAGCAGCAGCTCCAAAGAAACAAGGAAAAAAAAAAAAAAAAAAAAAATACCCAGTGAAGAAGGAAGAAAGAAAAACGAAAAAAAAAAAAAAAGAGTTATCCAGTGAAGAAGGAAAAAAAAAAAAAAAAAAACAAAGAAACAAAGAAGAGTTTCGCAGATGAGGAAGAAGAAAAAAAAAAAAAAGAGTTACCGAGATGAGGAAGGAAGAAAGAAGGAAGGAAAAAAAAAAAAAAGAAACAAAGAGAGAGATGAAGGAAGAAAAGAAGGAAGGAAAAAAAAAAAAAGAAACAAAGAAGAGTTACCCAGATGAGGAAGGAAGAAAAAAAAAAAAATTAAGGAAAATAGTTTTGGAAACACTGAACCCCTTTTTTTTTTTTTTTTTGAAAGGGGATTGAACCCCTTTTTTTAAATAAATTAAATGAAGTTATTTTTAAAAAAAATCGATTTTCTAAATAGAATTAATAAAATGGGACCAATAGCTTAGTTTTTATTTATTTATTTTTATTATTTTTGCCTTCAACAAACAAGTAAGAGAGTGAATATTCAAATGTGGATTTTCTATAGGAAGAATTAGGTAGTATCACGAAACCACAAAACTCTTTTCGTAATAAGGATATAATATCCATTGGTATAGATATGAATAACAAGCATATATCTCCAACTTAAGAAAAAAAAAAAAAAAACTCTTCAATATGAAAATAACAAATATAAAACTAAAACAAAAAGATAACATAAACCCTATCAATGCCATAAGAAATGATAGATATTTTAGAAACAATAAGAGGGCCGAACCTGTGCGAGGAAAAAGCTTATGGTATAGTAGCAGTCTCACGTAAAACACCAATTTACATAAATGCAAGAAGTCCCTGTTTTTTCGTTTTTGTTTTGGTAGTGTTTGCCTATACTTGTGTTTTACTTATGATCATAGATATGGTTATCAGTGATTGAATGAATGGTTTTATTAAAAGAAGAAAGTGCCACACAACGCTAATAATTGAAAGGAAGTGGGGACCTCGAATTTTTTTGTATGAATTGTTCCAAATTTTATTAAACCATAGCTGTAAAGAAATTTCCCATGTCCCAACCAAATAAGATGCTAAGTGTAACCTTGATGTTTTTCTTAACGACTGTCCATCTTTCTTTTTCAAAGTGTCTCTGGTTCTTTATTTCATAGAGGAACCCATCTTGTAAATTATGCAATGCAGGAATGGTAGTAAAGAGTCAATAGTACTATGAATAATTGGAAAAGTAGGGATTATCATCCATATCGAATGGAGAGGAAAAAGAATTGAATTCGATTACTAGCAAGAAATAAGGTCTTTATTCTATAAAAGATTCGTCGTCATGGAAATGTTTGTCTATATATCCTGTTAGGAATCTCATATGCCTTGTAATATTTTAATATCCTAATAATAATTTTTGTAGTTTCATTGCTTCGATTAGTAGTTAATTAGTTAGTTACATGTGTTACTAATTAGTTAGTTACACATGTTGAGATTAAGTTAGTTAGATAGTTAGTTACAATAGGAGAAGCACATGTGGGCTTCAGGTTATTGTTTTCAATGGGATTCACCCATGATTGTTTAGTATAGTCTAGCTAATATTTTATACACTACTTTATTGTTTATTGTTATTGACGTATCAAATGTGGAGAGCAATTTTTACAGTTAAGTATGCTATTCTCACTATTATGAATTAGAGCTAGTTTCTAGTAAAATACATAATTGCAATTCAACATAGAACACTATTTATCTTTTCTCTTAAAAAAAAAAATTTTGAGGAGGAAGAAGAAGAGAGAAATCACAAACAATCTTTTACATAATATTGGGTCTGGCACCTTGATCATCTAATACAATATGAAAAATTGTTCAAAAGAGGAAATTCTATAACTTAATTATAACCTTGCTTAGAATACTATTTATGTCACAGGTTTATTAATGCGGTTGGAAAATATTTCTCCACACCTTTTATAACTGTAGTTCAGACTTTAGACTGGCCAATCTTTCTTACTGAAAATTTGAATTTTCCTTAAAATAAAAACGGTGTGACACCTTAAATCTTTCAATCATAGAAGAATAGTAAAGAATAGTGTAGGCCAATACTATCCATTTAAGGTCTGGACATAATTGGGCTCAACCTGGTACATTATATCCTCACTCCATAGCCCAACCCAACTTAAAATTCAGTCTAATTAAATAACACAAAATAAATAAATAAAAAACAATCATCACCGCCTTTCTGTTTGGTTAGCAAGAAAACAGAGACAAACACGAACCCAGAAGGTAAATCTCTCAATTTGCGGTCTTGTTGGTATCTCTGTGCACACAGCCAATCCTGTGGTCAACAGAAGAGGTCATTTTAGACAAGGTAAATCTCTCTCTCTCTGAAAGTTTCTATTTTTATTTTTTAATGATTTCTTCTCTCTGTGCGTTATGTTTTAGTGACAAATATTGATTGACTTCGAGATTAATCAATATACACACATTCTAAGTGTCACATTCTGAGGTCATTGGCTGTGCTTTTCACATAACTACATGGGTTTTTTTTTGGTTGAATATGGAATATGCAAGAGTTGAGAGCTTTCAGAGTGTTTGACTATTGGAAAGCAATGGTTTTATGACAATGAGTAATGATGTTTTTCATTTATTCTCTCTCTTTGATTGGTAAATTTACAGACGCACCATTGGGTTAGAACTCACTGGCTACGTGCTTTTAACTTTAGGGACTTGTGAACTTTCATGAATAACTCCTTTGCTACAAGAGCAGTGAATCACTTTAGTTCTATCTAATTCACTCTCTGTTTTGAGATGATTAGTTCTCAACAAGAAAAGGGGTATTCTTCTTAATTTGAGTTTTTATTTTAACATTATCTTTCATAATATAAGGGTGCAGGACAAAAACTGTTCCTATTCATAAATGACCTTTTTTTTTATATTAGAATTCTTTTAATTCTATTTTATATGATTTTATAATATTTGTCTTTTTTCATATTACAAGCAATGGTAGGGAATGTAAAATTCTGTGTCTGTTTGGCGTATAAGATTTTGGAAATCCAAGGCATACCTAATTTAAGATTTATCATAATGTATTTTATGTTTCTTTTTCCCATCCTTCATTTCATCAATATTCATCTCAAAAAAAAAAAATCAAAATCAATATTGTAACTCTTAAATTACTCGATAAATTTATTTGATTCTTGTCATTGGATGAATTCTGCTCTGATGCATACTGTTATTTATGCGGGTTGTTGAGGAGCAACAAACAAGATGCTCACGTTGACTACAAATACTGTTGCCACCCATACATGATGACCACCTTTATGTAATCTAGCTGTTTATGTACATGATATGGTTCCTTGGTTGCTAAAGGTGCAAAATAGAGGGCTTTTTTTGGTTTTTAAACCCAAAGTCAAAGATGATATAACAAATGACTAGGAAATATGAGTTAGATTTTTCTTAGATTAGTTTGATTTAAGTTCTCATTCGGACCAAATCAAGTTGAATCCCAACTTAAGGTCGTGGCTTACTTGATTATCCCTTTTAAGGAACTCATACTTTTGGCCCCCCCGTATATTATGAAGATGAAGATTAGAGTGTGAGAGATAGAGAGACAGAATATTTACGTTTAATTTATTTCATCATTCCTTTTGGTGTCACTATTTGGACAGGAAATGTTTATTATCTTAAAAAAAATTTGAAGAAAGAACTTCCTTCATATCGTACTATATCTACAAGTGCATTCTTTGGAGTTCTATTTTATTGGATATTTTGAAGAGAGCTTTTAGGTCTTGATTTTAACAATGCTACTTAACTGTTTTGTGTATGGCTGTTTGCAGTGAAAATAGAGGGTCAATGCATGGGGCATAATATGCATACTAGATCTAATCTTGTGAAAATTTTCATGTCATTTCAGTACTTCAATGGAAAAAGGAGGTCACTTAAGATTGCTGAACCTGGATAGCTAGGTATTAGTGCCCAATTTTTTACTATTAATAATAGAAGACATATCTTGCATTCTAGCCATACGCAGTCTACTTCTGATATATGTCATTTCGCTTGGTAAGTTTATTCTTTGATATCCGCAATTACTTGTTATCTATGTCTTTCATGTCTCATGTTTTTGTAAATTTATCTCGTCTAATATAAATTATGTGTTCAACGTAAATTCTACGGATTTTACATTTGTTAGAATGTGAAAATAGTGGGCAGTAAATGTTATCTTTAATTCCTTGTTACCTTTATGTCATGATTTGGCATTTTCTGACATGCATCAGTAATACTTTGACCTTTTGCACGAAGGTAATGACCCTTACAGCCCTTTTGAGGTTAGCCAAAGAACCGAGTTTTCTAGGGATTTTCATGTGCTTGAAATTTTAAATTTCAGTCTCACTTAAGAGTTGTCCTAGAATCAATTACTAAACAGCTGGTTTGGAAATTTTCTGAACACAGTGTCTTGATACATTCAATGGTAGAGCTTATCTGTGACTTTACAATTATGCTATTGCAGCTTTTTTGTTTTTTTTAATCAGGTTTTGTTATGCATCACCCTCTGATGAAAAGCAAAGAACAATAGTTAGAAATTGAAAATCCTAATAAATGTATTCAGACTATAAATGAAGTTATGGTACATGCATCTACAAACACATTAAGTCAATTCATTTTGTATGTTTTCTTCATTGATGCTTGGAAATTGAGGTTAGGAAACAAGAGATTCTATGGATTCTTGATATTGCTCTTTTTTTGGGTTAAAACCATTGTCTCTGCCTCTCCGGTTTCTTCTGCAGAATGCAAGATGCGCTGCTGAGCAAACTCAAACTGTTACACGCATGGCTCCAACAATTACTCACATTCGTAGTAATAGCTATTTCCATGTATCAATCATTAGTAAAACTACATTTAATATTAAAGGAAGTGCTTTGGCTAGCCAGACCCAGAACTGCCTGCCTTATGTCATTGGTGGGTGTGAGTAGCTTGTCTGCAGTGGCATAGCAATACCCTATATCATTGGTTGCTCTGAATTCATCCAGTCCAACTTTCAAAGTTGTTTCCTTTACTGATTTTTTATTTGCTAAAATGGAGTCTTGGTACTCAACATAGATCTTTTTCTTGGCTCCTTGGTATAAATGTTGCTTCAAGGATCCTTTGTGGGATTCATCAAATGCTAGTTGTATTGCGCTGTTCAGTTTAATAAATGCCAGATGAGTTCTTTTTAAAGTTGGACTAGTTTTAGAACCAAGTCATAATTTGCCAATTTGGCCAGTCCTTGGCAACCAACGTCTGTTGTCAATTGATTAATTAAACCACTGTATTTCCTATTTTGTGTAATCCTTTCTATGGGGGTATGGGGTGGTTGCATACATTTTCACTTGTTGATACATATAAATGCATGTTGACTTTTGCTTTCTTTCTGAAATTCTGTGAGATTCGATATTTCAAATGGCATATAATGGTTAAACTGAAATTTTCAGGGAAGGATTTGGCCACAACTCAATGATGGTGGGTGGGTCTGGATTACGACCCAGTGGTGATGGTGATGATCGTGGTGGAGGCGACTGGTCAAGTGGATTAATTCTTTAAGGATAAGGAGAGTGAGAGATGCCTTAAAGTTACAAAAAGGAGAAAATGAAAGAATGATCGAGCTTTATATATATATAATTAGATAACTGGTACTAACAACGTTCTTTGTACGGATTGGGGAATGTCCTCAATTGTTTTTGTTCAGATCTGGAAACCACATACATCATCCACAATAGCCTCAACTACCAGAGACATAAGACTCTTTTCAAGCTAGATAGTATCTAAGAACCTTAGCATACAATGTTGTCAAATTTTGTTCCATTTTTCTTTTGTGCGAGAGAAGAAATTATTATAGGAGAATGTTTCCTTCCTTGGAACTTTTAATTTTCAGGTAAGCTAGTTACTCTAAACATTCGTTATGTTCAATGCTCCTAAACTAGAATTTCTTTTAGGCGAAAAACACCTTTTAGTCCCTACATTTTCAGGCGATTCCCATTTTAGTCCTTAAATTTTATTTTTACCGCTTTTAGTCCCTATTCTGAAAAACGCTTCTCGTTTTGATCCCTGCCGTTACTCATTTAACAGAATTATCCTACGTGGCAAATGGTCCAAAAGTAAATGCTGACGTGTTCATTAAAATAATATTCAAAAAATTATTTACATTTTAAAAAATGCCACATCTGCAATTTAATTTTAAAAAAAAGCCACGTCAGATAAAAATAATATAAAAATTTCTAACCAAATTATTTTTT
Organism: Quercus suber; assembly: GCF_002906115.3. Classification (NCBI taxonomy): domain Eukaryota; kingdom Viridiplantae; phylum Streptophyta; class Magnoliopsida; order Fagales; family Fagaceae; genus Quercus; species Quercus suber. Next base: position 147,879 of record NW_027069991.1, read on the forward strand.
TAAAAAAGAAAAGAAATTAGATAAATTAATTTTTTTTCTTTTTTTGGAAGAACATGAAGAACTCAGAACTATGTGTTCTTCATTTTCTTTGTGTTCTTTGTGTTCTTCCCCAAAAGATTGACTCATATTCTTAGCAAATTAATCCTTATTTTCTTCCCTTTTCTTTGTCTTCCTTTTCTTTTTCTTTTTTTTCATGTATTTTCTTGGCATCCAAACCCAAAAAATTTTCACACACTCAAAAGAAAACCTTCAAACCGGTTCCCCTCCCTTCTAAATCTCAAACCTTCCTCTATCTTCCAAAACTCTCACAACTCTTTCAACCTCCATGGCTGGCCTTCTCTACTCATTGCCAGTACCACCACCACCACAACCAGCGGTGGGTCTCTTCTTTTCTTTCTCTGAAACGACCTACTTTCTCTCTCACAATTCGCTCAAACTCAGACCCAAATGGCTCAAACTCTCTCTAACTCATAGATCGTTGTCTCTCTATCCCAGATCGATAAGTCTCCCTCTTTCATCTCTCTATCTCTCAGCTTAGTGGTGTAGACCGTGGTGGAGATGTGTATTTCGATGGTGGGTTTGGGGGTTGTGAGTTTTGTTGATCTGGGTTTGTGGTGTAAGTTGATTTTTGGGTTTGTGGGTTTGTGGTGTATGTTGTATTCCGATGTTGATTTCTGGGTTTGTGGATAAGGATGATGATTGCATGGATTGGGTTTAGTTTCAAGTGAAAACCCAGTTCACTCTCTCTAAACGCATGGACGAAACCCAAACTTTCTCTCTCTAAATTGATGGCCGAAACTAGTGGTGGCTTTATCTCAAAACCCATAGGCTAACTAAATCGGCGGCTTCAAATCTGAGGTTAAAGGTGTGTTGGTTGTCAAATTTAACGTTGTGTGGTTGTTTGTGGTTTGGTTGTGGATGGAGGCCGAAAATCTGGGTTTGAGTTTTGTGTTTTTTGTGTTTGGTTTCAAAGCATAAGAAAATCTTGTTGAATGTTCGTGTTTTGTAAATTTATATGGGCATGTCTTTTTATTTTGTAAATTTGAGTGATTTTATGGGTTTGGTTGCTAAGAAAATGCAAGAAAAGAAAAGTAAATTTTTAATTTTTAATTTTCTGGGCAAGCTTAGTTGGGGAAGAAAATGAAGAACACATAGTTCTGAGTTCTTCATATTCTTCCAAAAAAAGAAAAAAATTAATTTAACTAATTTCTTTTTTTTTTTAAATAATTAGGTTAGAAATTTTTATATTATTTTTATTTGACGTGGCTTTTTAAAAAAAATTAAATTGCTGATGTGGCATTTTTAAAAACGTAAATAATTTTTTAATATTATTTTAATGAACACGTCAGCATTTACTGTTGGACCGTTTGTCACGTAAGATAATTCTATTAAATGAGTAACGGCAGGGACCAAAATGGGAAGCGTTTTTCAGAATAGGGACTAAAAACAGTAAAAATAAAATGTGGGGACTAAAATGGGAATCGCCTCTGAAAGTTCAAAATGGGTATGACACACCCTTGAACGTTTAGACCCCAAATAATAAAATTACCAATTCAAGCTTTATATCAAACAACTAATGTGCGGAACATGATAACAAGCTTATAACAGAATTGATAAACAATCTAAGCCAAATATAAACACATCCACAGCAGTAAATATAAGGCAAAGATAAAGGGAAAGAAGATGCAAACACACGGACAACACACGATGTGTTATCGAAGAGGAAACCGAAGTCCTCGGCGTAAAACCTCTCCGCCGCCCTCCAAGCGGTGATAAAATCCACTAAAGAATATAGTTGGGATACATGAACAACAGAAGACCCTCCAAGCCTAATCTACCCAAGTACCTAAGCCCTCCAAGCTTCTTGCTCCAACGAGGTTACGCCGAACTTATTTCTTCTTTAGCTTCCCGGATTCCGCTACTTGACCATAGCATCAACCAATGTATATTGGTTCCTTCCCAAACTGCTTCCCTAAGCACCAAATGGACCTTCTCACAGACGTGGGTGTGGTGAGATAAGGATTTGGTAAAAGACCTCTCAAGGATATGACAATGGAGAGGAAGAGAGTAGAGGAATTTGAAGAGTCTTTAAGGTAAAGATTGGGGATGAGGCAATCTTGTTTTTCTCTAGGGTTTCTCTCACAAAATTCTCTCTGGAAGCTTTCTCAATTTAGTGGGTATAAGGGTGTATATATAGTAGGGTGAGAAGGGAATGCAAAACGTCAGTTTTTGCCAAACAGGGTTAACTCGCGGCTTGTCCAAGTCGCGAGTTCCAGTCGCGACGTAACGGCCTGGACAGCCTGGAACTTTTGTCCTGTAGCGTGACAGCTGGCGCGACCCTTCAGCTTCCCAGTGTGCCTCTCACGTGCCAGAGTTTGGAGGCTTGCCAGTCGCGATCCACCCGCGAGCCCTAGTCGCGAACCTCTGTTTTCTTACATACTCTTGAGCTTTTCTTCACATCTTCTCACACACTACCCTTACAATTTTCCCACCTAAATACAGGGTTACTAAGTGCTAAATTACAAGCAAAATGGTCACGGAATAAAGCCAATTAGATGGTTGATTAAATTCAACCTTACAATCTCCCCTTTGGCTATTCCGTGACAAAACCCTAAAACAAACTCTAGACTTAATGCGTGAGTTGGGAACAGTTGGAAAACTCACTCACACCTAACTCTAGAATCTGTAAAGCTCTTGAACATATGAATAAGTAACTCCTGAAACACAATAACATAACAATATCATTGTATGCAGAAAACTTAATAAGCATATGGAGCAAATTAAGCATGATCAAGCAAAAAGAACATAAGCACAAAAGCAATAATTCATGGCAAGATCAGCAACAGTAGTCACTTAAGTAAAAGTGATTACTATGTTCATTCACACAGGAAATGAACATCCGGACATGCAAAACTGATAAACTCAATTGAAGAGAATCATTTGCAAGTCCAACACTCAACCAATGCATACAAACATATATGCATCTAGAAACAATCCTACAAGGGCACAAGAGTGTTGTACTTAAGATAATGCAAGGCATTAACAAGTACCAAAACACAAAGCATAAAGGCTGCGTAAGCAAAAATTTGCAAATACATGGCACAAACCATAAAAGCCTACAAACTATGCAAAAGTGCTAGAAACAACCCTCAAAGCTTACAAAAGTAACAATGGGTACAGACCAACAACTTAAAGACTGAAGCTGAAAAACATCATACTATATAACTACCACCACAGTATTTTGAGTTAACAAAGTTTTATATACAGAAAAAAAAATCTAAAAAGGAGTGATGAAGAAATCTCCCCCTCAAAACGAGCACTCCCCCTCAAGAGCTGCCTCAAAAATTCTCCCCCTTTTTGGCACGAATAGCTAAAGGCTGTCTTCCAGCTTCTGTTGTATGTTATCTAACTGTAACTCAATGGTTCCAAGACGCATTTGAGTTTGACTATGAAAGGAGTTGAGAAGTCGTTCTAAGTCCGAAATCCGATGTAGCACGGTTTCAGTGAAATAACTTTGCTTTGGCATTTGGAAACCAGGTGGAACAGACGGGTGCTGGTTGATTGTGTAGGAGTACTGTAGTAGGGGCAGATGGGGATGCCTGTGTGGATGGCTCAGTCTTAGGTTTCTTGGAGGAGTGACTCTGGCTTGCTTGGAGAGAGTACTGGGATATTGGTCGGGAACGAGTCATTACTCTCTCATTTGATGAAGGACTAATACCTTTACTAAGAACAATCTTCATGACTAGACTGCAAAATGGAAGAATTGTTCGTGTTTGCTGAACGGGCCAATGTTTTCCCAATTATATGGAATATATGAGCACAGATGTCAATCGGGGCACCAGAAATAAGATCACATAGAAATTTAGCCCTTCCAAGATTGATGAAGGTAGTGTTTGACAGTGGATAGAGATTGGAGAACATGATCAGCTTCAAGGTTGTCAATTCTGGTGAAATAATGCAGTGCTTATAGATGATCCTGAGCTTCCCACTTCATGTTCATTCCCCAGAACATGAAGGATGTCTTGTGCTTGAAGTTCCCGATCATCGTATGGAGTTCGATCCACATCTTTTGGTCTGGTGATGTGAAGAATCTTAGCAATAGAGTCTGCATTTATGGAAAATTCTGTTCCTCGTACCCAGCATTTTAACTCGACTCCTGTGTATCTGGCATTTGAGAAGAATTCCTTGACCAATTCTTCAGTTGGATCCTCAAACTTGCCAAATAAGTCAGCCCAGTCTCTTCCTTCAAAGATCTTAGGGATAAATGTCGCCTCTAGAGTATCAAACTTGACCACTCTTTCCACAATGGGAGTGGACTCTTTGAAGATATCGGTGTAGGTCTTTGAGTCAGTAGGAGATCA